>NW_022148380.1:0-214799 GCF_901933205.1 Camarhynchus parvulus
AGGGAAGAGGAGAGAGGGTGAAGGTGAAAATGAGGGGGAGGATGATGGGAAGGGAGGGGAGGAAGGCTGACGATGGGGGGGGATGAGGAGGAGGATGGGATGAGGATGATGGTGAGGAGGAGGATAAGGAAAGGGAGGAAGGACGAGGATGAGGAGGAAGATGAGGAAGATGAGGATGAGGAGGAAGGCTGATGGCGAGGGGGGATCAGGATGAGGATGATGATGAGGATGAAGACGAAGATGAGGACTGCAATGAGGATGATGAGGATGATGGTGAGGATGATGAGGAAAGGGAGGAAGGACGAGGATGATGAGGATGAGGAGGGAGATGGGATGATGAGGATGAGGAGGGAGATGGGATGATGAGGATGAAGACGAGGATGAGGAGGATGAGGAGGAAGGCTGATGGCGAGGGGGGATCAGGATGAGGATGATGTGAGGGTCTCAATGAGGATGATGAAGATGAAGATGAAGATGATGAGGCAGAGGAGGAAGGCTGATGATGATGAAGATGGTGAAGAAGATGAGGATGAGGATCAGAATGGGGATGATGAGGGTGAAGATGAGGATGATGAGGATGAGGACGAGGAGGGAGGGGAGGAAGGCTGATGGCGACGGAGATGAGGAAGATGAGGAGGATGAGGAGGATAAGGGTGAGGAGGATGAGAGTGAGGAAGATGAGGAGGAGAAGGACGAAGGTGACAAAGATGAGGAGGATGAGGGTGAGGAGGATGAGGAGGAAGGCTGGCAGTGACAGAGATGAGGAGGATGAGGAGGATCAATGTGACGAAGATGAGGGTGAGGAAGACGAGCAGGATGAAGGTGATGAAGATGAGGGTGAGCATGGTGAGGAGGACGAAGGTGACGAAGATGAAGATGAGGAAGATGAGGAGGAGAGGGATGAAGGTGAGGAAGATGAGGAGGATGATGAGGATGAAGGTGAGGAAGATGAGGGTGAGGAGGATGAGCAGGATGAAGGTGAGGAAGATGAGGGTGAGGAAGATGAGGAGGATGAGGAGGATGAGGGTGAGGAAGATGAGGAGGATGAAGGTGAGGAAGATGAAGGTGAGCATGGTGAGGAAGATGAGGGTGAGGAAGATGAGGAGGATGAAGATGAGGGTGAGGAAGATGAGCAGGATGAAGGTGATGAAGATGAGGGTAAGCATGGTGAGGAGGATGAAGGTGACGAGGATGAAGATGAGGAAGATGAGGAGGATGAGGAGGAGGAGGATGAAGGTGATGAAGATGAGGAAGGTGAGGAAGATGAGGGTGAGGAGGAAGGCTGACCTTGAGGAGCTTGCACTCGCGGCAGTCGGAGAAGGCCGGGAACATCTCCTCATAGCGCTGCACCGCCAGCTGGGCCAATTAACACTCATTAACGCCTCGTCAACCCTCATTAACCCCTGACGCCCTAATCAATGCTAATTCATGCTAATTCATGCTAATTCATGCTAATTCATGAACTCAGAACTGGCACAGGGCAGCCCTGAAGAAATAAATGCTCCAGTGCCAATCCCAAATTAACCCCAATTTTAACCCCAAATTAACCCCTAATGAACCCTAATTATCGCTAATTAATTAATTAATGAATCACCTTGGCGTGGAGCGTGTGCACGCAGAAGTGGCACAGGGCAGCCCTGAAGAAATGCTGCGTTCCCATTACCCAAAATCCCAATTTTAACCCCAAAATCCCAATTTTAACCCCAAAATCCCAATTTTAACCTCAAATTTAACCTGTCATTAACCCTAATTAACACTAATTAACCTCTAATTAGTGAATCACCTTGGCGTTGAGCACGTCCATGCAGAAGCATGTCCATGCACAGGGCAGCCCTGAAGAAATGCTGCATTCCCATTGCCCCAAAATCCCAATTTTAACCCCAAAATCCCAATTTTAACCCTAAATACCCCAATTTTAACCCCATAATTAACCCGTAATTAACATAATTAACCCCTAATTAACGAGTCACCTTGGCGTTGAGCACGTCCATGCAGAAGCATATCCATGCACAGGGCAGCCCTGAAGAAATGCTCCAGTGCCAATCCCAAATTAACCCCAAAACCCCAAATTTAACCCGTAATTAACCCTAATTAACCCCTAATTAACGAGTCACCTTGGCGTTGAGCATGTCCACGCAGAAGTGGCACAGCGCAGCCCTGAAGAAATGCTCCTTGGCGCTGTACTTGAGCAGGGGGCTGTCCATGGCCACCGAGCCCACCTGGAACGTCCCGGAACGTTCCGGAAAATGGGAGGAAAATCCCAGAAAATTTCGGAAAATTTCGGGAAAATTCGGGAATTTCAAAAGGGGGATTGGAAAGGGGGAGAGGGAAATGAGGGAAGGGAAAAAGGGGAGGAGGAAAAGGAAAAGAAACCTTTGGGATCAAACCCCAAAATCTTCAGATTTGGACCCCAAAATCCTTTGGGATCAGACCCCAAAATCTTTGGGATCAAACCCCAAAATCTTTGGGATCAAACCCCAAAATCTTCAGATTTGGACCCCAAAATCCTTTGGGATCAGAACTCAAAATCCTTTGGGATCAAACCCCAAAATCTTCAGATTTGGACCCCAAAATCCTTTGGGATCAAACCCCAAAATCTTTGGGATCAAACCCCAAAATCTTCAGATTTGGACCCCAAAATCCTTTGGGATCAGAACTCAAAATCCTTTGGGATCAAACCCCAAAATCTTTGGGATCAGAGCCCCAAAATCTTCAGGATTGGATCTCAAAATCTTCAGGAACAAACCCCAAAATCTTTTGGGATCAGAGCTCCAAAATCTTCAGATTTGGACCCCAAAATCCTTTGGGATCAGAGCTCCAAAATCTTCAGATTTGGACCCCAAAATCCTTTGGGATCAAACCCCAAAATGTTCAGGAACAAACCCCAAAATCCTTTGGGATCAGAACTCAAAAGCTGTGGAATCAGAGCCACGAATTTTGGGATTCAACCCCAAATCCTTTGGGATCAGAACCCAAAATCTTCAGGAACAAACCCCAAAATCTTTTGGGATCAGAACCCAAAATCTTCAGGAACAAACCCCAAAATCCTTTGGGATCAAACCCCAAAATCCTTTGGGATCAGAGCCCCAAATCCTCAGGATCAAACCCCAAATTTTGGGATCAACCCCCAAATTTTCGGGGAAGTTTCAGGGATCAGACCCTGCAGATTTGGGGATCAGATCCCTGAAACCTCAGGGATAAAAAAAAAGCAGGAAAATGAGAAAAAAAAAAAACCAGGAAAAATCACCAAAAGAAGCAGGAAAATGAGGAAAATGTCCTAAAAAATGTAGGAAAAGGACAAAAAAAAAAATCCCAAGAAATGACAGAAAAAGGCAGAAAAATCGAGGGAAAACCAGAAAAATGAGAAAAAACCCCAAGAAAATGAGGAAAAACCAAGAAAATGAGGGAAAAAACAGGGAAATGAGGGAAAAAGCAGGAAAATGAGAGAAAAACCCAGGAAAGTGCGGGAAAAAAATGGAAAAATGAGGGGAAACAACAGGGAAATAAGGGAGAAAAGCAGGAAAATTAGGAAAAAAACCAGAAAAATTGCAAAAAAAGTGCAGGAGAATGAGAAAAAATAGCAAGAAAATGAGAAAAAACACCCCAGGAAAATGAGGAAAAAATGGGAGAATGAGGAGAAAAGCAGGAAAAGGAGGGAAAGAAGCAGGAGAAAAGGAAGAGGAGGAGGAGGAGGAGGAGGAGGAGGAGGGGGAGGAAGGCCCCACCTGCTCGTAGATGTCGATGGCGCGCGGGAACTGCTCGAGCTGCGCCGCGTACGCCGCCACCTTCAGCAGGCACTTGTTGGCTGAGCTGGGGACGATTCCCGAAAAATCCAAAATCCCAGATCCCCAAAATCCCGAATCCCCCTGAAACTCCAAAAATCCCGCCCAAAGAACCCCAAACCCCAAAAAAATCCCACCCAAAAAAACCAAATCCCAGAAAAATCCCACCCAAAACACCCCAAATCCCAGCCACCTTCAGCAGGCACTTGTTGGCTGAGCTGGGGACGATTCCCGAAAAAAACAAAATCCCAAATCCCCCTGAAACTCCAAAAATCCCACCCAAAGAACCCCAAACCCCAAAAAAATCCCACCCAAAAGAACCAAATTCCCACCCCAAATCTCCAATTTCCACTGAAATCCCAAAAATCCCACCCAGAATCCCAAATCCCGCCCAAAACACCCCAAATCCCAAAATTCCCACCCCAAAAAAAAATTCCAAACTCCCGAAAATCCCCAAACCCCAAAAATCCCCCCTGGAAAACGCCAGTGGGGGGCACAGAATTCCCAAAATGCCCAAAACTCCCCCCGGAAAACCCAAACCCCCAAAAACCCCAACCAGACACGGCCCAGCCCAGCCCCACAAACGGCCCCGAGGCCGCCCGGGACCCCGGCGGATCCCAGTGGATCCCGGCGGATCCCGGCGCACCCAGATCCCAACGGGAGCACCTGGGGCTTCGGTCGGGACCTGCTGGGATTTGGGATCGCTGGGATTTGGGATCGCTGGGATCGATGTGGATTTGTGTCTGGGACCCGCTGGGATTTGGGATCCCTCGGGATCCACGAGAATCCATTGGAATTTGGATCGGGATTGGTTGGGATCGGTTGGAATCTCCCGGGATCAGTTGGGATCGGTATCTGGGATCCCTTGGGATCCATTGGGATTTGGGATCTGTTGAAATCTCCCGGGATCTGCTGGGATTTCGGTCGGGATCCCTTGGGATCCATTGGGATTTGGGATTCCTCGGGATCCATGAGAACCCATTGGGATTTGGGATCGGTTGGAATCTCCCGGGATCAGTTGGGATCGGTATCTGGGATCCCTTGGGATCCCTTGGAATTTGGGATCTGTTGAAATCTCCTGGGATCTGCTGGGATCTCGGTCGGGATCCCTTGGCATCTGTTGGGATTTGGGATCCCTCAGGATCGATGTGGGTTTGTGTCTGGGATCCGCTAGGATCCCCTGGGATTTGGGTCGGGATCGGTTGGGATCGGTGGGAATCTCCGGGATTGGGTGGGATCTGTGTCTGGGATCCGCTGGGATTTGGGATCTGTTGGAATATCCCGGGATCTGTTGGGATCTTGGTCGGGATCCCTTGGGATCCGTTGGGATTTGGGATTCCTCGGGATCCATGAGAACCCATTGGGATTTGGGTCAGGATCGGTTGGGATCTCCTGGGACCGGTTGGGATCGGTATCTGGGATCCGCTGGGATCCACTGGGATTTGGGATCTGTTGGGATCTCCCGGGATCTGTGCCTGGGATCCCTTGGGATCCATTGGGATCCAGCAGAACCCATTGGAATGTGGGTTGGGATCCGGTTGGGATCCATTGGAATTCCCTCGGATCTGTTGAGATTTGGATCCATTGGGATCCCCTGGGATTTGGATCGGGAATGGGTTTGGATCCATTGGGATACGTTGGGATCCATTGGAATTCATCAGGATTTGGGTCGGGACCATTGGGATCCATTGGGATCCATTGGGATCCATTGGAAGCCATTGGGATTTGGGTTGGGATCTGTTGGAATCCATTGGGATCCATTGAAATTCCTCAGGATTTGGGTCGGCATCATTGGGATCAGTTGGGACCGGTCGGGATCCCTCGGGATCCATTGGAATTCCTCGGCATTCGGGCCAGGATCCATTGGGATCCATTGGGATCCATTGGGATCCATTGGAATTCCTCAGGATCTGTTGGGATTTGGATCCATTGGGATCCCCTGGGATCTGTTGGGATTTGGATCGGGAATCGGTTCGGATCCATTGGGATCCATTGGGAATCCCTTGGAATTCCTCAGGATTTGGGCCGGGATCTGTCGGGATCCATTGGGATCCGTTGGAATTCCTCGGGAATCGTTGGGATCCGTTGGAATTCCTCGGCATTTGGGTCAGGACCGTCGGGATCCGTCGGGATCCATTGGGATCCTCCAGGATCCATTGGGATCCATTGGAATTCCTTGGGATTCGGGTCGGGATCCATTGGGATCCTCCAGGATCCATTGGGATCCATTGGAATTCCTTGGGATTCGGGTCGGGAACCATCGGGATCCATCGGGATTTTTGGGATCCGTCGGGATTCCGGGATTTGGGTCAGGATCCGTCGGGTTCCATCGGGATCCGTCGGGATCCATCGGGATCCATCGGGATTTTTGGGATCTGCCGCCCCCGGGTACCTGGTGGATTCCTCCCCTCTGTAGTAATCGGCCGCCTGCTCGTAGTGCGCCACGGCCTGGGGGGAAAAACGGCAAAATCGGCCAAAGATCCCCAAAAACGCCAACAACAGCACCCCAGCCCGCCAGGGCAACGGGATCCACCTGGAAAACCACGGAAAGGTCTGGAAAAATCACCGAAACCCCAGGGGAAACTCAGAAAGATCCTGGGGAAAAAACCCAGGAAAAATCCTGGAAAAATCCTGGAAAAAAACCCAGGAAAAACCCAGGAAAAATCCTGAAAAAAATCCCAGAAAAACCACGGAAAAAAATGGGAAAAATTCTGGGGAAAAATGATAAAACTCTGTGAAAATCCCAGAAAAACCGAGGAAAAGATCCCAGGGAAATCCTGGGGAAAAACTGAGGAAAAAAATCTTGCAAATATCTCCAAAAAATCCCCCAAAAACCTGGGAAAATCCTGGGAAAAAAAAACCTGGAAAAATCCTGGGAAAGCTCTGGGAAAATCCTCCAAAAATTCCAGAAAAAAACCCTGGAGAAACCCAAAAAGATCCTGGGAAAATCTGGAAATACTGCAGAGAAAAATCCCCCAAAAATCCTGAAAAAATCCCAGAAAAAACCCTGAAAAATCCTGGGGAAATCCCAGGAAAATAACCGGGGCAAATCTGGAAAAATCCAGAAAAAAAATCCCAGGAAAATCCAGGAAAAAATCCTGGAAAAAACCCAGGAAAAATTCCCAGAAAAAAAATCCCGAAAAAATTCCCAGAAAAATCCTGGAAAAGTCCCGGGAAAAAACAAACCTGGAAAAATCCAGGAAAAATCCCAGAAAAATCCAGGAAAATAAAAACAGGATAAAAACCAGATTAAAATGGATAAAATTAGGATAAAAAAGGGCTAATAATGGAATCAAAATGGACTTTAAATGGGGTAAAAAAAGAGATTAAAATGGGGTAAAAAATAGGATTAAAACAGGATAAAAATGGGATAAAAGTGGAATTAAAATGGGAATAAAATGGATTTAAAATGGGGTAAAAAAGAGATTAAAATGGGGTAAAAAATAGGATAAAAATGGGATTAAAACAGGATAAAAATAGGATTAAAACAGGATTAAAATGGGATGAAAATGGAATTAAAATGCACTAAGAATTGGATGAGAACAGGATAAAATTGGGGTAAAAGTGGAATAAACTCGGCCAAACCCTCCCAGAAGTGCAGGATCGATTCCAGCAGGGAAGGAAAAGCTCCTGGAATTGTCCATGCCTGCCCCTCCCCCACCGGTGAACTGTGGAAAGTTCTGGAATTCCGGCGGCTCCGGGGCGGCCCCCGCTCCATCTGCTCCTGCTGGGGCCAGGAAACCCTGGAAAAATCCCAGAACGTTCTGGAAAAATCCCAGGGAAACACTGAAAAGCACAGAAAAGCCCTGAATGCCCAGGAAAAAAACCAGAAAGAAATTGCAGAAAATCCTGGGAAAATGATTTTTAAAAATCCCCCAAAAAAATCCCCCAAAACGTCCCCAAAAATCCCCAAAATTTCCAGAAATTTCCCAGGATTTTCTGGGATTTTCCCAGAATTTTTAGGATTTTCTGGGATTTGGGGGGATTTTCCCTGGGATTTCTCCAGGATTTTTGGGAGGATTTTTCTAAGGAATTTTTCCGGGATTTTCTCAGAATTTTTAAAGATTTTTCTGGGATTTTTCCAGGGATTTTTGCAGGATTTTCTGGGAATTTTTTCCTGAGAATTTCTCCGGGGTTTTCTGGGATTACCATGGGATTTTTATTTTAAGATTTTCCCAGGTTTTCCCCGGATTTCTCTGGGATTTTGTGGTGTTTCTCCAGGTTTTTTGGGGGGGATTTTTCTGTGTTTTTTGCAGGGACTTTCAGGGGTTTTTTGGGTGGTTTTGGGGTTGATTTGGGATTTGCACCTTCTCGATGTCCAGCAGGTCGCTCTCGTAGACCTCGGCGATGGCGATGTGGTGCTTGGCCGCGATGGTGAAACGGCCCTGGGGGGAAAATGGGAAAAACCATGGAAAAGTGGGAATGAAAATGGGAATATTCCATGGAAAATGGGAATAAAAATGGAAATAATGGGAATGAAAATGGGAATATTCCATGGAAAATGGGAATAAAAATGGAAATCATGGGAATAAAAATGGAAATATTCCATGGAAAATGGGGAAAAACATGGAAAAGTGGGAATGAAAATGGGAATATTCCATAGAAAATGGGAATAAAAATGGAAATAATGGGAATAAAAATGGGAATGTTCCATGGAAAATGGGGAAAAACACGGAAAAGTGGGAATATTCTATGGAAAAATGGGAATAAAAATGGAAATAATGGGAATAAAAATGGAAATATTTCATGGAAAATGGGGAAAAACATGGAAAAGTGGGCATGAAAATGGGAATATTCCATGGAAAATGGGAATAAAAATGGAAATAATGGGAATAAAAATGGAAATATTCCATGGAAAATGGGGAAAAACATGGAAAAGTGGGAATATTCTATGGAAAAATGGGAAAAAAATGGAAATAATGGGAATAAAAACGGGAATGTTCCATGGAAAAATGGGGAAAAACATGGAAATAATGGGGAAAAAACATGGAAATAATGGGGAAAAAAATGGGAATGTTCCATGGAAAATGGGAAAAACATGGAAAAGCGGGAATAAAAATGGAAATATTCCATGGAAAATGGGAAAAAACATGGAAAAGTGGGAATATTCTATGGAAAAGTGGGAATAAAAATGGAAATATTCCTGGGAAAATTGGGGAAAAAACCTGGAAATAACGGGAACAAAAATGGGAATATTCCATAGAAAAATGGGAAAAAACCATGGAAAAGTGGGAATAAAAATGGAAAAATGGGAATGAAAATGGGAAAAACAGGAGTAAAAATGGGAATATTCCATGGAAGATGGGGAAGAAGATGGAAAAGGGGGAATAAAAATGGGAATCTTCCATGGAAAATGGGAAAAAACATGGAAATAATGGTAATATTCCATGGAAAAATAGGAATATTCTCTGGAAAAATGGGAAAAAACATGGAAAATGGGAATAAAAATGGGAGTAATGGGAATATTACATGGATAATGGGAAAAAACATGGAAATAACAGGAATAAAAATGGAAAAGTGGGAATGAAAATGGGAATGTTCCATGGAAAAAATGGGAAAAACCATGGAAATAATGGGAATAATAATGGAAAAGTGGGAATGAAAATGGGAAAAATGGGAATGAAAATGGGAATATTCCATGGAAAATAGGGAAAAACATGGAAATAATGGGTAAAAAACATGGAAATAATGGGAATAAAAATGGGAATGTTCCATGAAAAAGTGGGAATAAAAATGGAAATATTCCATGGAAAATGGGAAAACCATGGAAAAGTGGGAATAAAAATGGAAAAATGGGAATGAAAATGGGAAAAATGGGAATGAAAATGGGAATATTCCTGGGAAAATGGAAAAAAAATGGAAAAATAAGAACATTCCAGGGAAAATAGGAATAAAAATGGAAATATTCCAAGAAAAACAGGAATAAAAACCGGGAACATTTCTGGGAAGATGGGAATGAAAATGGGGATAGAAATGGGAACATTGCTGGGATAAATGGGAATAAAAATGGAAAAATGGTGGAAAACATGGAATAAATGGGAATTTTCTGTGGAAAAAGGGGGAAAAGACATGGAAAAATGGGAATATTCCTGGGAAAATGGGAATTTTTAAGGGAAAAATGGGAATATTCCAGAGAAATACAGGAAATGGGACAATCCAGGTAAAAACGGGAATTTTCTGTGGGAAAATGGGAATGTTACCAGGGCAAGGGGAACACTGCAGGGAGCAATGGGAATTGCCCAGGAAAGGGGAGGGCCCCGGGCTGGGGGGTGGGAGGGGGAAGAGAAACCCCCAAAGCCCAAACCCCCAAACCCAGGAGGGAAATTTGGGAATTCTGGGAATTCCAGGAGGGGCTCACCATGTCCGTGTAGATCTCGATGGCCCGGAGCAGGCACGTGACGGCCTCTGGAGAAAAACAGGGAAAAATGGGGGAAAATGGGGAAAAATGGGGAAAAAATGGGAAAAAATGGGAAAAATGGGGAAAAATGGGGAAAAATGGGGAAAATGGGGGAAAAAAAGGGGGGAAAAATGGGGAAAAAAGGGGAAAAATGGAAACGGGGCCCCAAATCCTCGTGACTGAGCCCCAAAATCTTTGGGATCAGAGCCTGAAAATTTCCAGGATGGGACCCGAAAATCTTTGGGATCAAACCTCAAAATCTTCGGGATCAGACCCCAAAAATCTGGGAATTCTCTTCATAAAATGCAGGAATTCTGCTCCAAACTTTGGGAATTTTGCCCAAAAAAAACGGGAATTCTGCCCAAAACTCTGGGAATTCTGCCCAAAACCCCGGGAATTTTGCCCAAACCCCCGGGGGAATTCTGCCCAAATTCCCAGGAATTTTGCCCAAACCCGCAGGAATTCAGCTCCATCTGCCGGGCTCAGGGATCCCCGGCTGGGAGCGGATCCCGCCCCCGAATTCCCGGGGAAAAGTGGGAAAAAAAATGGGAAAAAGTGAGAAAAATGGGAAAAAATAAACCCAGGCAGGAAGGTCACGGGAGACGGAAAAATCCGGGAATTTTGGGGGGATTTTTGGGAATTTAGAGGGATTTTTGGAAGTTTTAGGAGACTCTTTGGGAATTTTAGGAGAATTTGGGAAGATTTTAGAGAGATTTCAATGGGATTTTAGTGAGATTTGAATGGGGTTGGACAAGATTTTAATGGGATTTTATTGGGATTTTTAAGGGGATTGCACAAGATTTTAATGGGATTTCAGTGGGATTTTAATGGAATTTTAAGAAAAATTTAGTGGGATTTTAATAGGATTTAATGGGATTGTAGAGAGATTTTAGTGAGGTTTAAATGGGATTTGACTGAATTTTAATGAGATTTCAGTGACATTTTAATGCAATTTTAGAGAAATTTTAAAGGGATTTTAGTAGGATCTTAATGGGATTTTAAAGAGATCTTAATGGGATTTTAATGGGATTTCAGTGAGATTTTAATGGGACTTTAATGAGATTCTAATAGGATTTTGATGGGATTTTAGTGAGATTTTGATGGAATTCCAGTGGGATTTCAGTAGAATTCCCTCGCCACACCCCCAGCCCCCAGATAATTCCCCAAATTCCCAAATTCCCAAATCCCCACCCTGTGGATCGGCCTTCTTGAAGGCGTTCCCGGGGGAATTTGTCACGAAATTGGTGGCGGAATTAATGGGGAATTAATGGGGGTTGGGGTTTTGCTCTGCAGCTGCGTGAGCGCCGGGAAAAGGCAGCCGCCGTCTGGAAAACAGGGGAAAATATCAGAAATTAATTACTAATTAATGGGGAATTAGTGGGGAATTAATGGGGAATTAATGGGGAATTAATGGGGAATTAATGGGGAATTAATGGGGAATTAATGGGGTCAATGATGGGGTTGGGGTTTGCTCTGCAGCTGAGCCGCTCGGGAAAAGGCAGCGCCAGCCTCTGGAAAACAGGGGAAAATATTAGAAATTAATTACTAATTAATGGGGAATTAGTGGGGAATTAATGGGGAATTAATGGGGAATTAATGGGGGAATTAATGGGGATTAATGGGGAATTAATGGGGAATTAATGGGGAATTAATGGGGTAAATAATGGGGAATTAATGGGGAATTAATGGGGAATTAATGGGGAATTAATGGGGTCAATGATGGGTTTGGAGGGAATTAATGTATGGGGTTAATGGGGTAATTTTGTGCAGTGAGCCGCTTAAGGGCAAAAAGGGGAAAATATTAAGGGAATTAATTAGTAATTAATGGGGAATTAATGGGGGTTGGGGTTACTTGAGGGGGGAATTAATGGGGTCAACAGGGTATGGGGGGAATTAATGGGGAATTAATGAGGAATTAATGGGGAATTAATGGGGAATTAATGGGGTCAATGATGGGGAATTAATGGGGAATTAATGGGGTTGGGGTTTGCTCTGCAGCTGCAGCTGAGCCGCTCGGGGAAAGGCAGCGCCAGCCTCTGGAAAACAAGGAAAAAGGATGGGAAAAGATGGAAAAGGCATTAGGAAGGAATTGGTAGTTCAGTGGCAATGAAGGGCAGTTTTCGCGCCCTGACTCACGGCTCCAGTTCTTGGCCATTTTGAAGAGGTTGGCAGCGCGGGTGTAGCACTCACAGGCCTCCTCCAGCCGCGAGGAGCCCCTGGGGAAACGGGCACAGTGGGAATCAGCCCGGGCAAAGGGAGCTTTGCTGGCAAAAACGGCAACTACTTTGGGAATTCCGGGCGGTGGGGAAGGAACTGAGGGGGGAAAATGGGCAACTGGGGGAATTTTGGGTGCCCCCCTCAAGAAAAGCCCCAAATTTCCCCTCAGGACCCCCCAATCCCCTCCCCCCCGCTTTCCCCTCACGACTCCCCCGATTCCCGCCCTTTCCCCCCCCCCATTTTCCCGCCCTTTTCCCCCCTCAGGCCTCCCCGTCTCCCCTTCCCCCCCGTTCCCCTCAGGCCTCCCGCGGCCTCCCCGGCCCCGCCGCCCGCCCCGTTCCCTTCCCCGGTGCCGCACGCACCCGAAGAGGCCCCCGAGGAAGGACTGAGCCCCCCGGACCTTCCGCTCGGCCTCGCTCAGCAACCGCTGCGCCTCCGCTTCCTTCTCGGCCGCCATGGCCGCCATGACGGCGCCGCCGCCGTCCCACGTGACCCCCGCGCCGCGTCACGTGACGGGAGCGCCTCCCCCAGCAGCGCGCGGCGCCCCCTGGCGGGCAGGGAGGACTGAGGAGAGCGACGTGTGGGCGTGGTTTATGCAAATCAGGACACGCGACGGGGTGGGCGGAACTCGGGGTTGGGGGCGTGGTTTGTGGTGATTTACGGCATGTGGGGCGTGATGTATGCAAATTAAAATGATAGGGTGTTGCCGGTTTTGTGATGGGCGTGGTTTATGTAAATAAGGCACGCAGGGCTGGCGTGCGGCGCATCGGGGTGTGGTTTATGCTAATTTCCCACCGTACTGGGCGTGGTTTATGCTAATACCCACCCTGCTAGGCGTGGGTTATTCAAATGAGAGGTTCCTCACCGGGGGGGGCTTGGCCGCTGAGGCGCCAGCGCGGGGGCGTGTCTATTCTAATGCCTGTCCGGGGGCGCGGTTTATGCTAATCAATTCCTCCCCGTCCTTTCGCGGGGGGGGCCCGGTACAGAGAGGGAGGGTCCCGTTAAACCCCCCCTGACCTTTCAAAGTCCCCTGCCGGTCGTTCCCGGTCCGCGTTGAACGGCGGCGATGTGACGGCCGCGATCAGGCATCGCCGCGAACCCCTAAGCGGCGGGGCCCGGCGGGGTCCTGGCGGCGTTGCCCGTGCGGGGGCGCCTGGGAGACCCCGCGCCGGGCGCCGCTGAGGCCTCACGGTGAGTCCGCCACAAAAAAAAAAAAATTAAAAAATTAAAAAAAAATTAAAAATCCCCAAACGCCCCAAATCCCCGAAAGCCCCGAAACGGCCCCGAATCGCGGCTCTGTCGCGACAGCGGCGGCGACAGCGCGGCCGCGCCCCCTCCCCCCCCTCCCCCCTCAGGCCGGGATTTCCCCCCCCTCCCCCCTCCCGGGGCCGCCGCGCCCCCTCCCCCCCCCCCCTCCCCCCTCCCCGCGCGCACCGGGCCGGGGGGGCGGGGCCCTTCCCCCACCCCCAGCGGGGCCGTTCGGGCCCGGTCCCACCGGGAGCGGGGGGAGGGGAGCGGGGTGGGGCCTTCGGCCTCCTCCTCCTCCTCCTCCTGCTCGTCTTCCTCTTCCTCCTGCTGGCGGCGGGGCGGGCGGTGCGGCCGGGAGCCTTCCTCCCCCTCGTCTTCCTCGTTCTCTGCCTCCCCTTGCTCATCTTCCTCCTCATCTTCCTCCCGCTCCTGCTCTTCCTCCTCTGTGCCTTCCTCAGCCTCTGCTTCCTCCGTCTGCTCATCTTCCTCCTCTTCCTGGGCTGCCTCTGCCTCTTCCTCCTCATCTTCCTCATCCTCACCCTGCTCTGCCTCTTCTTCCTCTTCCTCTGCCCCTTCCTCCTCTTCCTCACCCTGCTCTTCCTCCTCCTCACCTCGCTCTGCCTCCTCTTCCTCACATCCTCCTCTGACTCCTGCTCTTCCTCCTCCGTCCTCCTCCTCCTCCCCGTCCTTCTCTCCGGCTCTTCCTCGTCCTTCTCTGCCTCTTCCTCAGCCTCCTCTGCCTCATCTGCCTCTTATCTTCCTCATCTTCATCCTCCTCTTCCTCACCCTTCTCTGCCTCCCCCTCATCTTCCTCATCGTCTGCCTCTTCTTCCTCCTCTGCCCCGTCCTCAGCCTCCTCATCCTCTTCTTCCTCACCCTGCTCTGCCCCTTCCTCCTCCTCTTCCTCATCTTCCTTTGCCTCCCGCTCTTCCTCTTCCTCCTCTTCGTCTCTGCGCCTTCCTCGTCCTCCTCATCCTCGCCCCGTTCTGCCTCTTCCTCCTCATCTTCCTCGCCTTGCTCTGCCTCCTCTTCCTCATCCTCCTGCGCCTCCTGCTCTTCCTCCTCCGCGCCTTCCTCATCCTCTTCCTCTCTCTCTCTTCCTCCTCCTCGGGTGGTGCTGCTGGGAGCCTTCCTCCTCCTCCTCCTCCTCTTCCTCCCCTTCCTCCTCCTCCTCAGGGCTTTGGGAAGGAGCCGGGCTGGGGCTGCGTGGCCTTCTTCCCCTCCTCCTCCTCCTCCTCCTCCCTGGGGAGCTGCTGCTGTTGGGGCTGGTGCTGGAGCTGTCCCGCTCTTCCTCCTCCTCTTCCTCACCCTCTTCCTCCTTTTCCTCCCGCTCTTCCTCCTCCTCTTCCTCACCCTCTTCATCCTCTTCCTCCACTCTTCCTCCTCCTCTTCCTCCCGCTCTTCCTCCTCCTCCTCCCTTCCTCGCTGCCTCCTGTTCCTCCTCCTCGCTCTGTGTGCCTCCTCCTCCTCCTCTTCCTCCTCCTCTTTCTCTTCCTTTCCTCTTCCTCCTCCTTCTCTTCTTCCCCTTCATTTCCTTCTTCCTCAGCTTCATCTTCGTCTTCCTCATCCTCAGGGTGCCCCTGGCCTGTTCCCCCTTCCTGCTCTTCCTCCTCCTCATCCTCTTCCTCCTCTGCATTCCCTTCTCCTCTTCTTCCTCGCCTTCATCTTCCTCCTCATCCTCAGGGGTTCAGTTCTGGAGCTGCCCCCGGCCTGTCCTGCCCTTCCTCCCCTTCCTCCTCTTCCTCTTTTTGTGCTCTTCCTCCTCCTCTTCCTCCTCATCTTCTCCTCTTCTTCCTCTTCTTCTTTCCCTTCCTCTTCCTCCTCTTCCTCCTCTCCCCCCCCCTCCCAGGGCCCCAAAATCCCCAAAAATCCCAGGAATTGGCCCCAAAATCTTGGGAATTCTCACTGAAATCCCCAAATCCCAAAAATCCCAAATTCATCAAAACCCCCAAAATCCCGGGAATTGACCCCAAAATCTCAAAATTCCCAAAATCCCCAAATCCCAAAAATCCCAAATTCCCCAAACCCCCAAATCCCGGGAATTGACCCCAAAATCTCAAAATCCCCAAAATCCCGGGAATTGACCCCAAATTCTCAAAATCCCCAAATCCCGGGAATTGGCCCCAAAACCCCAAATTCCCCGGAACCCCAAATCCCCCAAAGTCCCTGAAATCTTGGGAATTGACCCCAAAATCCCGGGAATTCTCCCAAGAATCCCCAAATCCCGGGAATTCTCCCCGTCCCGCGTGTCCCTGGCCCTTGGGAATTTCCAAAACAATGTCCAAATTGTTGGGGATTGTTTTGGGAATTCCGGGGTTTTTTTGGAAATGTTGGGGATTTTTTACAGGAATTTGGGGGATTTTCCAGGAATTCCGGATGTCTTTTGGGAATTCCGGGGTTTTTTTGGGAAGGTTGGGGATTTTTTTTGGAATTCCAGGTTTTTTGGGAATGTTGGGGATTTTTTTGGGAATCGGACGATTTTTTGTCAGGAATTTTGGGGATTTTTTGGGAATTCCGGGGATTTTTTGGGAATTCCAGGGTTTTTGTGGGAATGTTGGGGATTTTTTTGGGACTTTTGGGGATGTTTCGGGAATTCCGGATGTTTTTTTGGGAATGTTGGGCGTTTTCGGGAATTCCGGGGGAAATTGAGGCGGGAGGGGGTGGGGCTGGAGCTGAGTCCTGGAGTAACCTCAGAGTAACCCAAGAGTAGCCCTGGAGTATCCCTGGAGTATCCCTGGGGTACTCCTGAAGCGGCCTGGGCGTGTTCCTGGAGTATTCATGGAGTAACCCCGGAGTATCCCTGGAGTAACAACCCCGGCGTACTCCCGGAGTATCCCTGGAGTATCCCTGGTGTAACCCTGGAGTATTCACGGACTGTCCTTGGAGTATCCCTGGAGTAAGGGGTTGGATGCTGGGACTGAGGCTCTGAGTAACCCCAGAGTGTCCTAGGAGTATCCTTGGAGTATCCCCTGAGTATGGGGTGGAATTTGTGCTGTGTGTAACTCCTGAGTAAGAGCTTGGGGCCGGAATTCCCATCTGGAGTATCCCTGGAGTATCCCTGGAGTATGGGGCAGGATGCTGGGAGTGAGGCTCGGAGTATTCCTGGAGTATTAGTGGAGTATTCTCAGAGTATCCCCTGGGTATGGGGTGGACTTTGTGCCGTGTGTAACCCCTGAGTAGGAGCTTGGGGCTGGAATTCCCGTCTGGAGTAACCCTGGAGTATCCCTGGAGTAACCCCGGAGTATCCCTGGAGTATTCACGGCATACCCATGGAGTATTTATGGAGTATCCCCCGAGTATGGGATGGAATCTGTGCTGTGTGTAACGCCTGAGTAGGAGCTTGGGGCTGGAATTCCAGCCTGGAGTATCCCTGGAGTAACCCTGGAGTAACCCTGGAGTAACCCTGGAGTCTGAGGTGCAGGTCCTGGGGTATTACCTGAGCGAGAGGTCAAAGGTCAAACCTGGAGCATCCCCTGAGTAGGAATTTGGGGTTGGAATTCCATCCTGGAGTATCCTCTGAGTATCCCCAGAGTCCATTCCAATCCGGGGCCGTTCCCGGCGATTTTGGGGCTCAAACTGGGAATGGGGAATCCCAAAGTGGGGAATCCCAAAGTGGGAATTCTTCCCAGGAATTCCCTCCCAAAACCGCATAAAAAACGGGAATTTGGGGATTTTCCCCCCAAAACCGCATCAAAAATGAGAATTTTGGGGTTTTCCCTCAGAATTCCCATCAAAAACGGGAATTTGGGGATTTTCCCCCAGAATTCCCATCAAAAATGGGAATTTGGGGATTCCCCCCGGGTTTCTCCCTGGACAAAAAGGGGGAAAAGGCCCCAAATCCGCGATTTTTCCGGAACGTTCCGTGGGTGTGACGCCGGCTCTCGTTGCAGTTGTCATGGATGATGAAGACGGCCGGTGCCTGTTAGATGTCATCTGGTGAGTCCGGAATGTTCTGGAAATTTCCCTGGGAAATGGGGCCAAAAATGGGCGGGAAATGGGGGAAAAAGGAGGGAAATTGCCCCAAAAAAAGGGTGGGAAATGGGAAAAAAACGGGGGGAAATGGTCCCCAAAAAAGGGGAGAAATTACCCAAAAAAAAAGGGGGAAATGGCCCAAAAAAAGGAGAGAAATGGGAAAAAAGAGGGGGGAAATGACCCAAAAAAAAGGGGAAATTACCCAAAAAAAGAGTGGAAAATGACCCCAAAAAAGGGAGGGAAATGGTCCCAAAGAAATGAGGGAAATGGTCAAAAAAAGAGAGGGAAATAGCCCAAAAAAAGGGGCGGGAAATGGGCCAAAAAGGGAGGGAAATTGATCCAAAAAAGGAGGGAAATGGTAAAAAACAAAGGAGGAAAATGGATCAAAAAAAGGAGGGAAACGGTAAAAAAAAAGGAGAGAAATGGCCCAAAAATGGGCGGGAAATGACCCAAAAATGGGAATTTTGGGACGCCGAGCGCGGGAAATCCCAAATTCTGCCGGAATTGCCCCCCTGAGGCTCCTCCCCCTCTCTCCGCAGCGATCCGCAGGCCCTGAACGATTTCCTCCATGGATCCGAGAAGGTGAGCGCTCCCAAATCCCCCAAAATTCCCTTTTTTCCTTAAAAAATCCCGTTTTCCATCCAAAAATCCCATTAAAAAAAACCAACCCTATTCTTCCATTAAAAAATCCAGGTTTTCCTAAAAAAGTCGTATTTGTCCTAAAAAAAAATTCCCCTTTTCCATCAAAAATCCCGTTTTTTTAAATAAACCCATTTTTATTAAAAAGATCCGAGTTTTCCATTTAAGATTCCCATTTTTCCATCCAAAAAAAATCCCATTTTTTCCTTTAAAAAGTCCTATTCTTCCATTTAAAAATTCCCTTGTTTTTCCCATTTCCCCCCATTTTCCCCCATTTTTTCCATTTTTCCCCATTTTCTGCCATTTCCCCCATTTTTTCCATTTTTCCCCATTTTCCCCAATTTCCCCCCATTTTTTCCTGATTTCCCCATTTTTTCCCATTTTTTTCTCATGTTCCCCACATTCCCCCATATTCCCCATTTTTCCTCCCATTTTCCCCTGTTTTTCTGGGTTTTTCCCCCATTTTCCCCCCATTTTCCTGATTTCCCCCCATTTTTTCCCATTTCTTTCTCACGTTCCCCACATTCCTCCCCATATTATTTTTTCCATTTTTCCCATTTTCCCATTTTTTCTCTTTTTTCCCCCGTTTTTCCCCATTTCCCCCATTTTTCCCCCGTTTTTCCCCATTTCCCCGTTTTTCCCCATTTCCCCGGTAATTTTCCCGTTTCCGTTGCAGATTGACAGCGATGATCTCCTGGACAACTCCGGCGACGCCGCCAGCGCCTTCTTCGAGGGGGCCGGGGTGGGTGTGGCCTCACTTTCCCGCCTTTTCGGGTGCAGTTCCCTCCTTTCCCTCCCAGATTTCCCGGGAAAATCTCCTGGACTTTGGGGGGAAATCCTGGGGGGCTCCGTTGGGTTCCGTTGGGTTCTGTTGAGTTCCATTGAGCTCCATTGAGTTCTCTTGGGTTCCGTTGGGTTCCATTGATCTCAGTTGGGCTCCATTGAGTTCCGTTGAGTTCTAGTGAGTTCCATTGAGCTCCATGGAGTTCCATTGGATCCCGTTGAGTTCCGTTGATCTCAGTTGGGTTCCATTGGGTTCCATTGAGCTCTGTTGGGTCCCCAAAACCCTTCTGAGCTCCATTGGGTCCCGTTGAGTTCCATTGGGTTCTGTTGAGCTCCGTTGCCGTTGGGTTCTGTTGGGTTCTGTTGACCCCCATTGGCTTCAGTTGGGTTCCATTGAACTCCGTTGTGTTCTGTTGAGCTCAGTTGCGTTCTGTTGGGTTCCACTGGGCCCCATTGAGCTCCGTTGGGTTCTGTTGAGCTCCATTGGGTTCCATTGGGTTCCATTGGGTTGCATTGACCTCTGTTGGGTCCACCAAAACCCTTCTGAGCTCCATTGGGCCCCATTGAGCTCCATTGAGTTCCTTTGAGTTCTGTTGAGCTCCATTGGGTTTGATTGGCTTCCGTTGAGCTCCATTGGGTTCCCTTGAGTTCCATCGGGCTCCACTGGGTTCCGTTGGGTTCTGATGGATTCTGTTGAGTTCTGTTGAGCTCCATTGGGTTCAATGGTTATGTTGGGTTCCGTTGGGTTCTGTTGAGTTCTGTTGAGCTCCATTGAGTTCCTTTGAGTTCTGTTGAGCTCCATTGAGTTTGGTCGGGTTATGTCGGGTTCCGTTGGGTTCCATTGAGTTCCGTTGAGCTCCATTGGGTTCCATTGAGTTCTGTTGAGCTCCATTGAGTTTGGTTGGGCTATGTTGGGTTCCGTTGACCTCCATTGAGTTCCATTGATCTCCACTGAGCTCCCTTGAGTCCCCCAACCCCCTCTGACCTCCACCCCCCCCTTCCATCCCCCCACGTAACCCCTCCCCCTTTGCCGTCCCCGCAGCTCCATGGCCAGGAGGCCTCGGGGAACCCTCTGAGCTCGGAGCCCAGCCAGCCCCCGGCCAGCGTTGACCTGGACTTCCTGGAGGATGACATCCTGGGCTCCCCGGGCGGCGCCGGCGCGGGCGCCGAGCAGCCGTGCGACATCCTGCAGCAGAGCCTGCAGGAGGCCAACATCACCGAGCAGACCCTGGAGGCCGAGGCCGAGCTGGACCTCGGCTCCTTCCAGCTGCCGGCGCTGCAGCCGGTGGTGCAGGCGGCCGACGGGACCCCCCAGATCTTCTCGGGCGGCGCCGACCTGCTGGGGCTGCAGCCGCCGGCCGTGCTGGCGCCGCAGGCGTTGGTGCAACCTCCCGACGTGGTCAACAAGGCCATCAGCGTGCAGCCCTTCCTGCAGCAGGTGGGGCTGGGCAACGTCACCATCCAGCCCCTGCCCAACCTGCCCGGTTTGCCCAACGGCAGCCCCGGCGGCGCGCTGGGGCTGGGCCCCATCCAGGTGGTCGGCCAGCAGGTGATGGCCATCAACCAACCGGCGGCGCCGCAGCTCCTGGCCAAACCGGCGCCGGTGGCGGCCGTGGGCGGTTACATCGCCCAGCCCGAGGCGGCGGCGGCGGCGCAAGGAGCGGGCTTGGTGATCCAGAAGAGCCTCCCGGCCGTGGCCACCACCACGCTCAACGGCAGCTCGGTGTTCGGCGGCGTCTCGGCGGCGTCGGCGCAGCCGCTCACCGTCACCTCGGGCTTGGGCGGTTCCTTGGTGCCGGCGCCCAACGTCATCATCCACCGCACGCCCACGCCCATCCAGCCCAAGCCCGCCGGCGTGCTGCAGCAGAAGCTCTACCAGATCACGCCCAAACCCTTCGCTCCTGGCGGGACGTTGGCGCTGCCAGCGCGGCGCCGGCAAAGACGCAGCAGAACCTCACCTTCATGGCGGGCAAAGCCGCGCCCAACGTGGTGCTCCAAGGCTTCCCCCCCAACGTCTTCAAGCCGCCGCCGCCTCAGCCGCCGGCGTTGGGCAAATCCATGAGCGTCCACGTGCTCAACCAGGGCGGCTCCATCGTCATCCCGGCGCAGCCCTTCCAAGGGCAGAACCAATTCCTGCTGCCGGGCCAGCTGGCCGGCGCCTCGGCCGTGCCGCTGCCGCAGCCGCTCTCGGCGCTGCCGGTCAACGTCGGCGGCCAGCTCTTACCGGGAGAAACGGCCAAGCTCACATCATCGCCCGGCCAAAGCGCCGGCGCCGGCCAACTCTTAGCCAACCCGCCTTGCGGCGCGCAGCTGCTCAACAAAAACTTGGCCGGGCAGCTGAACCTGGGCCCGGTGTTGGCGTCGCCGGCGCTGGCGGGCACGGCGCCACATCCTGTCGGCGGCGCCCATCCAGCTGCAGCCGGGCCAGCCGGCGCCGGCGCTGTTCCAGATGCCGGTGTCGCTGGCCGGGACCTTGCCCAGCCCCGGCTCGGCGGCGCCGGCGCCCACGGTGATCCAAGGCGTGACCTTGGCCAGCCCCGTGGCCATGCTCAACGCCGGGCGACGGTTTGGGCGCCGCCGTCAACATCAGCGGCCGCCCGGCAGCCCCGCGCGCCGAGGCCCGGGCCGGTGCCGGTTCTGCCGCCGCGCAGCCCCCGGGCGACGCCGGCGCCGGTGCCGGCCCAGCCCAGCCCCGGCCTGGCCGCCAGCCCCGAGAAAATCCTGCTGGGAACGGCGACGGCACCGGCACCGGGGCTGGGGCAGGACGGCGTGCCCATGTTCCTGCAGCAGGTGAGCGCGGCCCTTGGCACCTTCGGGGGCTTTATTGGGGGGTTTTGGGGTTTATTGGGGTTTTTGGGAATTTTTTTGGGGATTTTTGGGGATTTATTGGGGTTTTTTGGAAATTTATTGGGATTTTTTTGGAATTTATTGGGAATTTATTGGGATTTATTGGGGTTTTTTGGGGGTTTTTGGGGATTTATTGGGATTTATTGGGGAACTTCTTGGGAATTTATTGGGGATTTATTGGGAATTTATTGGGTTTTTTGGGGAATTTATTGGGAATTTTTTGGGAATTTATTGGGATTTATTGGGTTTTTTGGGATTTTTGGGGATTTATTGGGATTTTTTTGGGGGAATTTATTGGGAATTTTTTTGGAATTTATTGGGATTTATTGGGTTTTTTGGGATTTTTGGGGATTTATTGGGAATTTTTTGGGAATTTTTTTGGGATTTTTGGGGATTTATTGGGATTTATTGGGAATTTATTAGGGTTTTTTTGGGAATTTATTGGGATTTTTTGGGGGGAATTTATTGGGATTTTTTGGGGAATTTATTGGGATTTATTGGGAATTTTTTTGGGAATTTATTGGGATTTTTTGGGGAATTTATTGGGATTTATTGATATTTTTTGGGAATTTATTGGGAATTTTCTGGGGGGTTTTTGGAATTTATTGGGATTTTTTGGGGAATTTATTGGGATTTATTGGGATTTTTTTGGGAATTTATTGGGAATTTATTGGGGTTTTGGGGGATATTTGGGGAATTTATTGGGATTTTTGTTTTATAGTTTGGGGATTTTTGGGGGATTTTTCTGGAATTTTTGTGAAATCTTTTGAGATATTTAGGGGATTTTTGGGGGATTTTTTTGGATTTGGGGCATCTTTTTATTTTTGAGGGGATATTGGCAGACTTTTTTAGGGATTTTTTTGAGGATTTTTGGGGGATTTTTCAGGGATGTTTTTGGGAATTTGTTGGAAGTTTTTTGGGGATTTTTGGGAAATTTTTGGTAATTTGGGGGGCGTTTTTTGTGAATTTTTGGGGGATATTTTGTGATTTTTTGGGGGGGGATTTTTTGGGCGATGTTTTGGGATTTTGGGGGGATTTTTTGGGAGATTTTGGGGATTTTTAGAGGATTTTGGGGGTTTTTTTGGGGATTTTTTTGGTGATTTCTCAGGATTTTGAGGAGGATTTTTCTAAATTTTTTGGGGAATTTTGGGTGGAATTTATTGGGAGTTTTTGGGGCAGCTTTTTGGGAGTTTTTAGGAGATTTGGGGTGAGGGGATTTGGGGGTTTATGGGAGTTGGGGATTCTTTGCATTCTGAGATTTCTTGGATTTGGGAATTTCCAAGATTTTGGGAATTCGCAGGATTTGGGGATTTCCAGGGGTGGAAAATTGGGATCCGGGGGCACAAATTTGGGAACCAGGGCTGCAAATTTGGGATCCGGGGCTGGATCCCCCCAAATTCCCCCAAATTCCCTGGAATTTTCCCACTCGGGGCCTTTCCCAGCCCTTTTTGCCCCAAATCCCCAAATTTGTGCCCAAATTTCGGCCGCTTCGCCGCCTCAGCGCTCACTAACCCCCGACGCTGCTGCTGCTGCTGCTGCTGCTGCTGCTCGCCTGCGCCCCCAAATCCCCCAAATTCACCCCAAATCCCCAGCAGTTTGCTCCAAATCTGAGAATTCACCCCAAAACCCTCAAAATTTGCCCCAAATCGCCGAAAATTTGCCCCAAACCCCCCAGAACTGGCCCCAAAAACCTCAGAATTCACCCCAAAACCCTCAAATTTTACCCCAAATCTGAGAATTCACCCCAAAACCCCCACAATTTGCCCCAAATCCCCCAAAATTTGCCCCAAACCCCCAGAACTGGCCCCAAAAACCTCAGAATTCACCCCAAAACCTTCAAAATTTACCCCGAATCTCAGAATTGACCCCAAAATCCTGGGAATTCACCCCAAACCCCCATTCCCGCCTCCCAAAACTGCCTGAAAAATCCGATTTGGGGCAGAATTGGGGTTTTGGGGATGCATTGGGGATCTCCTCCAAAACCTCAAAATTTGGGGCTGAATTTGGCCTTTTTGGGGTTCTTCCCAAGCATTTTTTTTCCCTCAATCCCCCAAAACCGTGAACTTTGGGGCTGAATTTGGCTTTTTCGGCTCATTCCCGAGCTGCTTTTTCCCTCAATTCCCGAAAATCTCAAAATTTGGGGCTGAATTTCCCATTTTTGCTACATTCCCAATCCGCTTTTTCCCCAGATTCCCCAAAACCTCAAAATTTGGAGCTGAATTTGCCATTTTCGGCTCATTCCCAAGCAGTTTTTTCCCTCAATCCCCCAAACCCGCGAACTTTGGGGCTGAATTTTCCCGCAAATTCCCCAAAACTGCGAATTTTGGGGCTGGATTTGCCCGTTTTGGGGTTCTTCCCAAGCAGTTTTTTCCCTCAATCCCCCAAAACCGTGAATTTTGGGGCTGAATTTCCCATTTTTGCTGTATTCCCAAACCACTTTTTCCCTAAATCCCCCAAACCCGCCAACTTTGGGGCTGAATTTGGCCTTTTTGGGGTTCTTCCCAAGCATTTTTTTCCCTCAATCCCCCAAAACCGTGAATTTTGGGGCTGAATTTGCCGTTTTCAGCTTGTTCCCGAGCAGCTTTTTCCCTCAATTCCCGAAAATCTCAAAATTTGGGGCTGAATTTCCCATTTTCGTCATTCCCCACTGGTACATTTTGGTGATTCCCAAATCCCCCAAAACCGCGAATTTTGGGGCTGAATTTGGCTTTTTGGGTTCTTCCCAAGCAGTTTTTTTCCCTCAAATCCACCAAACCGGAGGCTGAATTTTTTGGGGCTGAATTTTTCCTTTCAAAGTTGAATTCTCCCCCAAACCCGCCAACTTTGGGGCTGAATTTGGCCTTTTTGGGGTTCTTCCCAAGCATTTTTTTCCCTCAATCCCCCAAAACCGTGAATTTTGGGGCTGAATTTCCCATTTTTGGTGCATTCCCAAACCACTTTTTCCCTAAATCCCCCAAACCCGCCAACTTTGGGGCTGAATTTGGCTTTATTGGCTCATTCCCAAGCAGTTTTTTCCCTCAATCCACCAAACCCGCGAATTTTGGGGGCTGAATTTTCCCGCAAATCCCCCAAACCCGCCAACTTTGGGGCTGGATTTGGCCTTTTTGGGGTTCTTCCCAAGCATTTTTTTCCCTCAATCCCCCAAAACTGCGAACTTTGGGGCTGAATTTCCCATTTTTGGTGCATTCCCAAACCACTTTTTCCCTAAGTCCCCCAAACCCGCCAACTTTGGGGCTGAATTTGGCCTTTTTGGGGTTCTTCCCAAGCATTTTCCCCCTCAATCCCCCAGAAATGCGCATTTCGCGGCCGCCTTTCCCCTTTTCCCCTTTTCCCCGCTGCCGCACTAACGGCGCTCTCGCTGTGGTTCTGTTGCAGCCCAAGCTCTCGGGCGGCTCCCCGGGGGACGCTCCGGCCGCTCTCGCGTCCCCGCTGCCCCCGCAGCCGCCGCTGGCCCGGCCGCCCTCGCAGCCGCGGCCGCCCTCGGAGCCGCCGCCGCCGGCGCTTTTCGCGGCGCCCTTCGCGGAGCCGCCCGAGCCGGGCCCGCCCTTCCCGCCCAAGGGCGCGGCCGCCCCCGCGCTGCTGCCCCCGGAGCCCCCGCGCGGCTTCGCGCTCGTCCCGGCGGCGGCGGCGGCGGCGGCGGCGTTCGGGGCCCCGGCCAAGGGCGGAGCTGAGCGCTTCCAGCAGGTAAAGCTCCAAAAATCCAAAAAATCCTGAATATTGTAAATATTGTAAATGTTGGAAATATTCCTGAGCGCTTCCAGCAGGTAAAGCTCCAAAAATCAAAAAAATCCTGAATATTGTAAATATTGCAAATATTCCTGAGCGCTTCCAGCAGGTAAAGGCCCTAAAAAAATCCAAAATATTGCAAATGTTGTAAATATTGCAAATATTCCTGAGCGCTTCCAGCAGGTAAAGGCCCTAAAAAATCCAAAATATTGTAAATATTGTAAATGTTGGAAATATTCCTGAGCGCTTCCAGCAGGTAAAGGCCCTAAAAAAATCCAAAATATTGTAAATATTGTAAATGTTGGAAATATTCCTGAGCGCTTCCAGCAGGTAAAGGCCTGAGACAAAGCCAAAATTCAAAAATATTGCAAATGTTGTAAATATTGCAAATATTCCTGAGCGCTTCCAGCAGGTAAAGGCCCCAAAAAAATCCCAAATATTGCAAATATTATAAATATTGCAAATATTGTAAATATTCCTGAGCGCTTCCAGCAGGTAAAGCCGAAACAAAGCCAAAAATCCAAAAAATCCTGCATATTGCAAATATTGTAAATATTGCAAATATTCCTGAGCGCTTCCAGCAGGTAAAGCCCTGAAACAAAGCCCAAAAATCCCAAATATTTCAAATATTTCAAATATTCCTGAGCGCTTCCAGCAGGTAATTCCTGGCAATTCCTGAATATTCCGGCGAAATTCCCAGGAAATCCCAAAAATCCCGGCGGAAATCCTGAGGAATTCCCGAGAAATCCCAAAATTCCAGGCTGGGATTTTTGGGGGATTCGGGGATTTTTGGGGGATTCAGGGATTGGATTTGGCATTTTTGGGGGATTGAGGCTCTGAATCTCCCCGGATTTGGGATTTTTGGGATTCAGGGATTGGATCCCGCTGGATTTGGGATTTCAGGGATTTGCTCGTGCTGGATTTGGGATTTTTGGGGGATTGAGGCTCTGGATCCCTCTGGATTTGGGATTTTTGGGTCCGTTCTACCAGGATTTGGGATTTTTGGGGCCATTCCTGACGGGATTTGGGGTTTTGGGATCGTTCTGCCAGGATTTGGGGTTTTTGGGTCCATTCTTTGTGTAATTTGGGGTTTTTAAGGCCGTTTTGACCGGATTTGGGGTTTTAGGGCCATTCTGCTGGGATTTGAGGGTTTTGGGGCTGTTTTGTCAGGATTTGGGGTTTCTGGGGCCGTTCCTGACGGGATTTGGGGTTTCTGGGTCCGGTCCTGACGGGATTTGGGGTTTTTAGGGCCGTTTTGATGGAATTGGAGGTTTTTAGGGCTGTTTTGACAGGATTTGGGATTTTTAGGGCCATTCCTAGCAGGATTTGAGTTTTTTGGGGCCGTTCTGCCGGGATTTGGGATTTTGGGGGCCGTTTTGATGGAATTTGAGGTTTTTGGGGCCGTTCTGTCGGGATTTGGGGTTTTTGGGTCCATTCCTGACAGGATTTGGGGTTTTTAGGGCTGTTCTGTCGGGATTTGGGGTTTTTGGAGCCATTCCTTATAGGATTTGGGATTTTTGAGTCCATTCCTGATGAGATTTGGGATTTTTAGGGCCGATTTAATGGAATTTGAGGTTTTTGGGTCCGTTCCTGACGGGATTTGGGGTTTCTGGGTGCGTTCCTGACGGGATTTGGGGTTTTTAGGGCTGTTTTGATGGAATTTGAGGTTTTCAGGGCTGTTCCTGATGGGATTTGGGGTTTCTGGGTGCATTCCTGACGGGATTTGGGGTTTCTGGGTCCATTCTGACGGGATTTGGGGTTTCTGGGTCCATTCTGACGGGATTTGGGGTTTCTGGGTGCGTTCCTGTCGGCATTTGGGGTTTCTGGGTCCATTCTGACGGGATTTGGGGTTTCTGGGTGCGTTCCTGACGGGATTTGGGGTTTCTGGGTGCGTTCCTGACGGCATTTGGGGTTTTGCAGGTGCCCCAGGGGCTGCTGCTGCAGCCGAAGCCGCCCCCGTCCAGCCCGGCCCCGTTCCCGGCTCCGGCCGCTCCCGTCCTGGTGCCGGCGGCTCCGGCAACGCCCGGCCCGGCCTCAGGTGGGTGCGGGACCCCAAAATCCCAGAGCGCCCCCACGTACCAGAGTCCCAATGTCCCAAAATCCCAGTGTCCCAATGTCCCAGTGTCCCAAAGTTCCAATGTCCCAATACCCCAATGTCCCAAAATCCCAGAATCCCAAAATCCCAAATCCCAGTGTCCCAGTATTGCAAAATCCCAATATCATAAAATCCCAATGTCCCAAAACCCCAGAATCCCAAAATCCCAATATCCCAAAATCCCACACCCCCAGTGTTCCCAATTTCCCAGTGCCACTCCCGGTTTCCCATTCCCGGTAGAATTCCCATTCCCAATTTCCTGTTTCCCATTCCCAGTTTCCCCTGTCCCCAGTCCCATTCCCATTTCCCATCCCCAATTTCCCCAATCCCCGATTTCCTGGTCCCAAATCCCCAATTTCCCCATCTCAAATCCCAAATCTCCGATTTCCTGATCCCAAATCCCCAAATCCCCAATTTCCCAACCCCAAATCCCCAAATCCCCGATTTCCCGCTCCCAGATCCCAAATCCCCAATTCCCAAATCCCAAATCCCCAATCCCCGATTTCCCGATCCCAAATCCCCAATTTCCCGATCCCAAATCCCAAATTCCCCAAATCCCCAATTCCCCAAATCCCCAATCCCCAATCCCAATTCCCGCTGTTTCATTCCCCTTTCCCCATCCCAAATCCCCAACCCCCCCCCCCCCCCCCCCCCCCCCCCCCCCCCCCCTTTCCCTTTTCCCGCTCCCCAAATCCCCAGTTCCCCAATTCCCCAAATCCCCAATCCCAATTCCCACTGTTTCATTCCCCTTTTCCCGATCCCAAATCCCCAATCCCCCAATTCCCCCCCCCCCCCCCATCCCCATCCCAATCCACCCCGCTGTTTCATTCCCCTTTTCCCGCTCCCAAATCCCCAAATCCCCAATTCCCCAAATCCCCAATCCCGATTCCCGCTGTTTCATTCCCCTTTTCCCGATCCCAAATCCCCAATCCCCAATCCCACTTCCCGATCTTTCATTCCCCAAATCCCCAAATCCCCAAATCCCCAATCCCCAATCCCCCCGATCCCACCCCCCCGATCCCAAATCCCCAATCCCCAAATCCCCAATCCCCAATCCCGATTCCCACTGTTTCATTCCCCTTTTCCCGATCCCAAATCCCCCCCCCAAATCCCCCCCCAAATCCCCCCAATCCCCAATCCCCCCCACCCCAATCCACCCCCCCTCCACCAAATCATCATCAAATCCCAATTCCCAAATCCCCACCCCAAATCCCCAATCCCCAATCCCCCCCACTGTTTCATTCCCTTTCCCTATCCCAAATCCCAAATCCCCAAATCCCGGGCCAATCCCACCCCCGGGCCCGATTCCCCTTTCCCGGGGCCGCCGCCGCGTGCTCAGGCCCCGCCGCCCTCTCAGGCCCCTGGCCCCCCTGGCCCCGGCCCCCCGCCCCCCGGGAAAGCGGCCCGCCCCCCCCCAGCGGCCCCTGCCCCTCCCCGCAGCCCGCCCAGGTGAGCCCCTCCCCCATTGGCTTTTGTCCTTTTTTCGCATTTTTCCTTTTTTTCCCAAGGTCTTCTCTTAATTCTGGTTTTTTCCACTTAATTTTAATTTTTTTCCCATTTTAATTCCATTTTTCCCATTTTAATTCCATTTTTTCCCATTTTAATTCCATTTTTTCCACTTGATTTTCAAGGTTTTTTCCCCTTTAATTCAGTTTTTCCTCCACTTAATTCCAATTTTTTCCCCCTTTAATTCCACTTTTTCCCTCTATAATTCCTTTTTTTTCCCATTTAATTCAATTTTCTCCCCTTCAATTCCAGTTTTCCCTCTTTGTTTCCAAGGTTTTCCCCTTTAATTCCATTTTTTCCCACTCGAATTCCATTTTTCCTCCTTGAATTCCATTTTCCCCAGGTTTTCCCCTTTGGGGTCCCCCCCTTTCCCAGCTCCAGGAATTTGCTGGGGTTTTCCCAACTTTTTCCTATTTTTCTCCATTTTTTCCCCATTTTTCCCCAGTTATTTCCCAATTTCCCAAATTTTCCTATTTTATCCCAATTCTTCCCCATTTTTTTCCAATCTATTCCAATTTTCCCTCAATTCTTTCCCATTTTTCCCCCCCATTTTCCCCATTTTTTTCCCATTTTTTCCCATTTTCCCCAATTTTTCCCCCAATTTTTCCCCATTTTTTCCCATTTTTCCCATTTCCCAATTTTCCCCCAATTTTTTCCCATTTCCCCCAGTTTTTCCCCATTTTTTCCCCTATTTTTTTCCATTTTTTCCCATTTTCCCCAATTTTCCCCATTTTTTCCCCTTTTTTCCCATTTTTTCCACAATTTTCCCCAATTTTCCCCCATTTTTTTCCCATTTTTTCCCATTTCCCCCAATTTTTCCCCATTTTTTTCCCATTTTTTGTCCCATTTTCCCCCCATTTTTCCCATTTTTCCCATTTTTTTCCCATTTTTTCCCATTTTCCCCAACTTTTCCCCAATTTTTCCCCAATTTTATCCCATTTTTCCACAATTTTCCCCAATTTTCCCCACTTTTCCCCCTGTTCCCTTCCCAACTTTTCCCCCCCATGCCCCATTTTTTCCCATTTTCAAAATCCCCCAAATTTTCCCCAAAACCCATCTCGGAATTTTTCCTAAAATTTTTTCCCATTTTTCCCATTTTCCCAAAAATTCGAGCATTTTCCCAAAAGGCCCCCGCGGCTCAAGGCCCCCCACCCCAAAATGGCCCCTGGCCCGCACCGATTGTCCCAAAATCCCCCAAATTCACCCCAAAATCTGGGGATTGATCTAAAATCCCCAGAATTCACCCCAAAATCTGGGGATTGTCCCAAAATCCCCCAAATTCACCCCAAAATCTGGGGATTGACCTAAAATCCACAGAATTCACCCCAAAATCTGGAGATTGTCCCAAAATCCCCCAAATTCACCCCAAAATCTGGAGATTGTCCCAAAATCCCCCAAATTCACCCCAAAATCTGGGGATTGACCTAAAATCCCCAAATTCACCCCAAAATCTGGAGATTGTCCCAAAATCCCCCACCACCCCCAAAATCTGGGATTGACCCAAAATCCCCCAAATTCACCCCAAAAATCTGGGGATTGACCCAAAATCCCCCAAATTCACCCCAAAATCTGGAGATTGACCTAAAATCCACAGAATTCACCCCAAAATCTGGGGATTGACCTAAAATCCACAGAATTCACCCCAAAATCCCCCAAATTCACCCCAAAATCTGGAGATTGTCCCAAAATCCCCAAATTCACCCCAAAATCTGGAGATTGTCCCAAAATCCCCCAAATTCACCCCAAAATCTGGGATTGTCCCAAAATCCCCCAAATTCACCCCAAAATCTGGAGATTGTCCCAAAATCCCCCAAATTCACCCCAAAATCTGGGGATTGATCTAAAATCCCCAGAATTCACCCCAAAATCTGGGGATTGTCCCAAAATCCCCCAAATTCACCCCAAAATCTGGGGATTGTCCCAAAATCCCCCAAATTCACCCCAAAATCTGGGGATTGACCTAAAATCCATAGAATTCACCCCAAAATCCGCCGACCCCAAAACCTAGAATTACCCAAAATCCCCAAATTCACCCCAAAATCTGGGGATTGACCTAAAATCCCCAAATTCACCCCAAAATCTGGGGATTGACCTAAAATCCACAGAATTCACCCCAAAATCTGGAGATTGACCCAAAATCCCCCAAATTCACCCCAAAATCTGGGGATTGACCCGAAATTCTTGGGAATTCTCCCAAATTCTTGGGAATGACCCAAAATCCTGGGAATTGCCCCCAAATCCTGGGAATTGACACAAAATCCTGGGATTTCTCCTCGAAATTTGAGAATTCTCCCAAAATCCCGGGAATTCTCCCCAAATTCGTGGGAATTCTCCCCAAAATCCCAAGAATTGACCCCAAAATTTGGGAATTGCCCCAAAATCCTGAGATTTCACCCCAAAATTCAGGGAATTCTTCCCCAATCCTGGAATTTCCCCCAAATCTGGGGATTTCTCCCGAAAACTTGTGAATTTTACCCCAGAATTTCAGGAATTGAACCCAAAATCTGGGAATTCTCCCCCAAAATCCCTGGGATTGACCCCAAACCCTGGGAAATGACCCCAAATCCCTGGGATTTCACCCCAAATCTGATAATTGACCCCAAATCCCGGTAGTTTACCCCAAAATCTTGGGAATTCTCCCCAAAATCTCAAGAATTGACCCCGAAATTTGGGAATTGCCCCAGAATCCTGGTAATTGTCCCCAGATCCTGAGATTTCACCCCAAAATTCTGGGAATTGCTCCCAAATCCTGGAATTTCCCCCAAATCTGGGGATTTCTCCCAAAAACTTGTGAATTTTATCCCAAAATTTCAGGAATTGAACCCAAAATCCCTGGAAATGACCCCAAATCCCTGGGATTTCACCCCAAATCTGATAATTGACCCAAAGTCCCGGTAGTTTACCCCAAAATCTTGGGAATTCTCCCCAAAATCTCAAGAATTGACCCCGAAATTTGAGAATTGCCCCCAAATCCTGGAAATTCACCCCAAAATCCTGGGAATTGTCCCCAAATCATGGGAATTGCCCCCAAATGCCCCGAGCTGTCCCCAGATGCCCCGAGCTGTCCCCGGCCGTGGGGAATTTTCCCAAATCCCGGGGATTTGGCCCCAATCCCGGCTCTCTCGGCAGCTGGAGCCGAAGGTGGCGCTGAAGAAGCCGCTGGTGCTGCAGCCCAGTAAGGAGGCCTGGTGAGGAACTGGGACGGACTGGTTTGTACTGGGAGGGACTGGGAGGGGACTGGGGGTTACTGGTTTATACTGGGAGGGACTGGGAGGGGACTGGGGGTTACTGGTTTATACTGGGAGGGACTGGGAGGGACTGGGAGGGACTGGTTTATACTGGGAGGGGATTGGGGGTTACTGGTTTATACTGGGAGGGACTGGGAGGGGATTGGGGGTTACTGGTTTATACTGGGAGGGGATTGGGGGTTACTGGTTTATACTGGGAGGGATTGGGAGGGACTGGTTTATACTGGGAGGGAACTGGGATGGGATTGGGGGTTACTGGTTTATACTAGGAGGGCACTGGTTTATACTGGTTTATACTGGGAGGAGATTGGGGGTTATTGGTTTATACTGGGAGGGACTGGGATTGAACTGGGGGGACTGGTTTATACTGGGAGGGCACTGGTTTATGCTGGGATCAAACTGGGAGGGACTGGGGGGGACTGGGAGTTACTGGTTTATACTGGGAGGGACTGGGAATGGACTGGGATTGAACTGGGAGGGACTGGGATCAAACTGGGATGGACTGGGATTGAACTGGGAGGGACTGGGATCAAACTGGGAGGAACTGGGATAAACTGGGAGGGACTGGGGGGGACTGGGAGTTACTGGTTTATACTGGGAGGCACTGGGATTGAACTGAGATTGAACTGGGCGTTACTGGTTTATACTGGGAGGGACTGGGAATGGACTGGGATTGAACTGGGAAGGACTGGGATAAACTGGGAGGGACTGAGAGGGAACTGGGTAAATTGGGGTTGAACTGGGAGGGACTGGGCATTACTGGTTTGTACTGGGAGGCACTGGGATTGAACTGGGAGGGACTGGGCGTTACTGGTTTATACTGGGAGGCACTGGGATTGAACTGGGAGGGACTGGGCGTTACTGGTTTATACTGGGAGGCACTGGGGTTGAACTGGGAGGGACTGGGCGTTACTGGTTTATACTGGGAGGCACTGGGGTTGAACTGGGAGGGACTGGGCGTTACTGGTTTATACTGGGAGGCACTGGCATAACGGTGCAATTCTGTCCAGAATCGCCCCAAAACCTGAACTTTTGTTGACGCTTCTCTCACAAACCGCGACTTCCATTCCGTATTCCTCCCGAGTGAAGTTTCACCCGGAGAATTCCGGTTTCTCTCCCCTTTGCCCAAATCTGGGCGTTTTCCCCCCGATCCGCAGCCTCCTGGAGCAGCTGCACAAGCACCAGGGCGCCGTCCTGCAGCCCGAGCTGCGCTCGCCCTTCCGCTCGCTGGGCGACGCGCTGAGGCGCCTCCTGCCCTACCACGTGTACCAGGGCGTGCTGCCGGGGGAGAGCGAGTGCCAGAGAGGTGAGAATATCGCGATATAGCAACTATCGCGATAGTCAATGGGGATGTAATGGGGATATCGCGATATTGGGGGCAATGGGCACGCCCTGAGGAGGCTCCTGCCCTACCACGTGTACCAGGGCGTGCTGCCGGGGGAGAGCGAGTGCCAGAGAGGTGAGAATATCGCGATATAGTCACGATAGTCAATGGGGATATCGCGATATTGGGGACAATGGGCACGCCCTGAGGAGGCTCCTGCCCTACCACGTGTACCAGGGCGTGCTGCCGGGGGAGAGCGAGTGCCAGAGAGGTGAGAATATCGCGATATAGTCACGATAGTCAATGGGGTTAATGGGGATGTAATGGGGATATCGCGATATTGGGGGCAATGGGCACGCCCTGAGGCGGCTCCTGCCCTACCACGTGTACCAGGGCGTGCTGCCGGGGGAGAGCGAGTGCCAGAGAGGTGAGAATATCGCGATATAGTCACGATAGTCAATGGGGATATCGCGATATTGGGGGCAATGGGCATGCCCTGAGGCGCCTCCTGCCCTACCACGTGTACCAGGGGGTGTTACCTGGGGAAACAGAGTGTCAGCGAGGTATTTATATCGCGATAGTCGCGATAGTCAATGGGGATATCGTGATAGTCAATGGGGATAATGGCATTAATCAAATCCCCATCAATTCCCCATTAATTCCCCATTACTCTCCCATTAATTTCACCTTAATCTCGCATTAATTTCTGCTAATTCCCCGTTACTCCCCATTAATCCCCATTAATTCCCCATTAATTCCCACCAATTCCCCATCAATCCCTCATTAATCTCCCATTGATTCCCCAATAATTCCCCATTAATCCCCCATTAATCTCCCATTAATTCCTGTTAATCCCCCATGGATTCCCCATTAATTGCCATCAATTCCCCATTTATTCCCCAATAATTCCCCATTAATTCCCATTAATCTCCTATTAATTCCCATTACTTTCACCTTAATCTCACATTAATTTCTCATTAATTCCCCACTGTTTCCTCATCAATTCCCCACCAATCCCCCATTAATCCCCCCCCATTAATTAACCCCCCCATTAATTAATTAACCGCTCCCCCCCTTGCAGTGGACGAGGAGTTCGAGGCGGTGTCGGAGCAGCTCCTGCGCCGCACCCGGGCCATGCTCAACAAGTACCGGCTGCTGCTGCTCGAGGAGTCCCGGGTGAGACCCCCGGGACCCCCTGGGACCCCCCAAACCCCCCAGGACCCCCTCTGACCCCCCCCCGGCTGCTGCTGCTCGGGGAGTCCCGGGTGAGACCCCCGGGACCCCCAAACCTCCCCCTGGGACCCCCAGACTCCCCCAGGGACCCCCTGAACCCCCCGGGACCCCCTGGGACCCCCCAAACACCGGGGGAATCCCGGGGACCCCCGCCTGACCCCCCCGTTGGCCCCGCAGCGCTCGAGCCCCTCGGCGGAGATGGTGATGATCGATCGCATCTTCATCCAGGAGGAGAAAACGGCGCTGGCGCTCGACCGGCAGCTGGCCCGGGACAGGCCCGGTGCGGAACCCAGCCGGGATAACAACGGGGCGGGGTTTGGGGCGGGAGCCCCGGGAAAATGGGGCGGGAATCCCGGGAAATGGGGCGGGGTCCATGGGACCGGCAGCTGGCCCGGGACAGGCCCGGTGCGGAACCCAGCCGGGATAACAACGGGGCGGGGTTTGGGGCGGGAGCCCCGGGAAAATGGGGCGGGAATCCCGGGAAATGGGGCGGGAATCCCGGGAAATGGGGCGGGGTCCATGGGACCGGCAGCTGGCCCGGACAGGCCCGGTGCGGAAGCCAGCCGGGATAACAACGGGGCGGGGATTGGGGCGGGAATCCCGGGAAAATGGCGCGGGAATCCCGGGAAATGGGGCGGGAATCCCGGGAAATGGGGCGGGAATCCCGGGAAATGGGGCGGGGTCCATGGGACCGGCAGCTGGCCCGGGACAGGCCCGGTGCGGAAGCCAGCCGGGATAACAACGGGGCGGGGATTGGGGCGGGAATCCCGGGAAAATGGCGCGGGAATCCCGGGAAATGGGGCGGGAATCCCGGGAAATGGGGCGGGGTCCGGGAAATGGGGCGGGACCGATGGGAACGGGGCGGGAATCCCCAGGGATGGGGTTGGAATCGCGGGAACGGGGCGGGATCAATGGGAACGGGGCGGGGTCAATGGGAACGGGGCGGGATCCATGGGAACGGGGCGGGATCAATGGGAACGGGGCGGGATCAATGGGAACGGGGCGGGATCCATGGGAACGGGGCGGGATCAATGGGAACGGGGCGGGATCAATGGGAACGGGGCGGGATCCATGGGAACGGGGCGGGATCCATGGGAACGGGGCGGGATCAATGGGAACGGGGCGGGAATCCCCGGGGATGGGGTTGGAATCGCGGGAATGGGGCGGGAATTGGGGCGGGAATCCCGCTGGGAATGGGGGTGTCGGGTTTCGTGGGGCTGTCGGGATGGAATTCCCGGGGTTTGGCAGCAAATTCCTGGGAACTCACCCAAAGTCCTGTGAAAAAAACGAGGGTCAATCAAAAGCTTATTAAGGGTCAATTAAAGGTCAATTAGGGGTCAATTAAAGGGATCAATCAAGGGCCAATTAAAGGTCAATTAAAGGGATCAATCAAGGGCCAATTAAAGGTCAATTAGGGGTCAATTAAAGGGGTCCATCAAGGGCCAATTAAAGGTCAGTGAAGGGCCAATTAAAAGGGGAAATCGAGGGCTAATTAAGGGTCAATTGAAAGTCAATTAAAGGGGTCAATTAAGGGTCAGTTAAGGGTCTGTGCAAGGTCCAGGTGCAGCCTCTGGATCTTTGGGATCCCTCGGGATGAATCGCGCGGGGAAAAGGGAAATTTTGGGCGGGAAACGGGGGAAATTACTGCGATTAATATGCAGATGAGCTCTAATTAATGACCCGTCTCCTTTCCCTTGCAGACGAATACGTCTCCTCCTCATCCTCATCCTCATCCTCATCCTCGTCTTCCTCCCCCCACCCCTTCCCCCCTTCCTCCTCCTCCTCCTCCTCCTCCCTGCCCCTCCCCCAACCCTCCCCGGCCCCTCCCCGCCCGCCCCTCCCCCCCCGGCCCCCCCCAAGCTGCTGATCAAGCACGGGGGGGGCTCCCCCAGCGTCACGTGGTTGGGGGAACCCCGGGATTCCCCCGCCCCGAGGGGGGGGGGAGGGGGCGGCGAGGAGGAGGCGCTGCCCTCGCGGAGCCGCCCCCCGATGATGAAGACGTACGAGGCGCGGAGCCGCATCGGCCTCAAGCTGAAGATCAAGCAGGAGGCCGGGCTGAGCAAGGTGATCCACAACACGGCGCTGGATCCGCCCGGGATCCCCCACGCCGGGATCCACCACCCACAGCAGCCGGGCATGGGACAGCAGCAGCTCAACGGATCCCTGGAGAAAAAATCCCCGATCCCGGCGGGAAACACCGGGGGGAACAGCGGCGGCGGAACCGCGCCGTGCCGGCTGCCGCTGAGGAAAACCTACCGGGAGATCAACCGGGACGTCAGCCGGGAGCACCACCGGGACATCAACCGGGAGCACCACCGGGAAATCAACCGGGAGCACCACCGGGAGATGAACCGGGAGCACCACCGGGAGATGAACCGGGAGCACCGGGAGATCCGAGACAACCGGGAGCACCGGGAGATGAACCGGGATCTGCTGCGGGAGCTCCCCCCCGAGCCCCGGGAGCCTCCGCGCTCCGAGCGCCGCCCGGTGATCACGGCCCTGCGCCGGGAGCCCGGCTCCGCCGCCCGCGTCGTCCGTGCCGGGAAAGGCCCCCCCGAGGAGCCGTCGGACGGGGAGGATGAGGAGGAGGAGGAGGAGGAGGACGAGGACGAGGAGGAGGACGAGGAGGAGGAGGAAGGCTGCGGGACGTGGGGCGGGAAGCGGCGGCGGGCGGAGGCCGAGGTGGACAAGGCGTCGTTCAGCAGCGACAGCCCCCAGGACGATTCGCTGAGCGAGCACCTGCAGAGCGCCATCGACAGCATCCTCAACCTGCAGCAGCGCCGGGAACGCCGCGCCGGGAACGGCCGCGCCGGGATCGGCCCCGCCGGGATCAGCCCCGCCCGGAGCCGCCGCGACCCCGCCCTTCCCGGGACCCCTCGTGCCCCCCCCCAGCCACAACGGCGGCCTCGGAGCCGCCCGGACGTGCACCAGATGACGGCGGGGGGGCAAAGGACACCGGGATGGGGACACCGGGATAACGGGAGCGCACCGGGATCTCACCGGGATCTCACCGGGATCTGATCGGGAGACTGGGATCAGGCCACCGGGATCTGACCGGGATCAGGAGCTGACCGGGACACCGGGACCGGGATCAGACCAGGAATGGGACACCGGGAATGGGATTCCGGGATCCAGAATGGAACAGGACACCGGGAGCTGACCGGGGCACCGGGAACAGAACAGGACGCCGGGATTGGAATGGGACTGGGATACCGGGAACGGGATCAGGAGACCCAGATCCAGCCGGGACACCAGGAACGGAACGAGATCGAGACACCGGGATCAGACCAGGATCCAGCTGGGATCCAACCGGGACGCCGGGAACAGACTGGGATTGGGACAGCGGGAATGGACCGGGATTGGGAACGGGAATGGGAATGGGAATGGGAATGTGAACGGGAACGGGAATGGGAATGGGATTGGACTGGGATTGGGACCCCGGGAATGGACCAGGATTGGGAATGGACCGGGAATGGGAACGGGAATGGGAACGGGAATGGGAACGGGAATGGGAATGGGAATGGGAATGGGAATGGGAGTGGGAATGGGAATGGGATTGGGAATGGGAGTGGGAATGGGAATGGGAATGGGAGTGGGAATGGGAATGGGATTGGACTGGGAATGGGGCACCGGGCATAGACCGGGATCGGCAATGGAACAGGATTGGGAATGGGATCAGGAACGGGAATGGGATTGGGACTGGACTGGGATCGGGACGTTGGGATCGGAGCGGGACCGGGACACCAGGAACGGGATCGGGATCAGGAGACCCAGATCAAACCGGGACACCGGGGTCAGACCGGGATCCAACCGGGACACCAGGAACGGAACGGGATCGGCGATGGAACGGGATTGGGAATGGGAACGGGATCAGACCGGGATTGGGATCGAACTGGGATTGGGATCAGGAACAGAGCGGGAATGGGAACGGGAATGGACCAGGATCGGGATTGGGAACTGGATTGGGAACGGGAACGGGATCGGGATCAAGAATGGGATCAGGAGCAGGAATGAGCTTGGGATGGGGAACAGGATCAGAATTGGACCGGGATTGGGATTGGGATCTGGATTGGGAACGGGATCGGGATCGGGAATGGGAACGGGAATGGGAACGGACCAGGAAAGGGATCGGGATCGGGAATGGGATCAGATCGGGATCAGGAATGTGGCCCCGAGATTGGGGAGAGCAGCGGGAATTTGGGAATGTGGGATCAGCCCCGGGATGGAAAACCCCAAATCCATCGGGATCGGGAATGGGAATGGGAGAAACCCCAAATGTGATTTCCTGGGACCCAGAGTTTGGGATTGGGATGGGAATGGGAAACCCCAAATCCATCGGGAATGGGATGGAAAAACCCCAAAGTCCCAAAATGTCTTTTTTGGCCCAAAATCTCAATTTTCCTCAAAAAAACCCCCCAATTTTAGTCCCCAAAATCTCATTTTTAAATCCCCAAATCCCATTTTTAACCCCAAAAAAATCTCATTTTAAATTCCAAAATCCCTTCCCCCCCCCCCCACCAAAAGCCCCATTTTTAACCCTTTCCCTCCCATTTTTCCCCAAATTTTGAGGGGTTTTCAACCCTTTTTCCCCAGAATTTGGGGGTGGTTTTTTTATCCCCTTCCATCCCGAAATTTGGGGGGTTTGAACCCTTTTTCCCCAAAATTTGGAATTTTTTTTAACCCTTTCCCTCCCTCTGTTCCCGGCCTCCCTGGGGGGGATTTTTGGGGTCGGTTCCCGGATTTTTGGGCCGGAGGGAAATTCCCGGAATTTTCCCGGCTGGAATTTTGTACTGTATTTATTGTCCATAGCGCGTTTTTTAAGGAATTCCGGACATTTACTATTTCTGTGTAAATTAAAATCGCTTTTAATTAACCAACGGCTCATCAATGGACTCAGTAATTAAAGGGTTAATGAACCAAACCGCGGGAAAGGGAAAATTCCCCAAAAAATGGGAATTTGGGGGGCTGGGGGGATTTGAGGTTTTGGGGTTTTTGGGATTTTTTGTGATTTTTGGGGTTTTGGGGTTTTTGGGATTTTTTGTGATTTTTGGGGTTTTGGGGAATTTTGGGGGTTTTTTTTGGTTTTTTGGGATTTTGGGGATTTTTGTGATTTTTGGGGGTTTTTTTTGGGATTTTGGGGGTTTGGAACTTTGGGGATTTTTGGGATTTGGGGGATTTTTTTATTTTTGGGGTTTGGCATTTTTAGCATTTTTGAGGTTTGGGATTTCTGGGATTTTTGGGATTTTTTTTTTTTTTAATTTTTGGTTCGGGATTTTTGGTGGTTTTGTGGGATTTTTGGGGGGTTTGGGGATTTTTGGAATTTCTGGGGTTTTGGGGGATTTTTGGGGTTTGGGATTTTTGTGATTTCTGGGATTTTTTCAGATTTTTTGGGTTCGGGATTTTTGGGGTTTGATGGTTTTGAGTTTTTGGGGATTTTGGGGGTTTTGGGGGTTTGGGACCCTCCGGAATTCCTTGGAACGTTCTGGAACCCTCTGGGCCCCCCTGCAATTCCCGGGTCCCTCCCGCTCGTCCCTCGCTCCCCCCCAGGGGCCCCCCCAGCTCCAATTAATTAATTCATTAATTTATCCCCGCCCCATTAATTAACTCCCGTTGCTCTTTTATGGCGCAGCTCTGCCGGCGGGCTCGCTTTATGGAAATTTATGGTAATTTATGCAAATGAGAGGAGTTTTTCCAGCCCCTCCCGGGGGTTTTTGAGGCTCAGAGCGGCGCCCGCGGCTTTGGGGCGAAATCGCTGGAAAAAAGGAGCGGGAAAAGCGCCGGGAAAAGGTCGGGAAAATAAAAATTAGGGAAAAAAAAAAAACCGAGAAAAAACCTGGGGAAAAAATCTCGGGAAAAAAACGGGAAAAAAAAAAAAGGGAAAAAAAAAAGGAAAAAAAAGTCTTGGAAAAAACTTCCGGGGGAAAAAAACTTCAGGAATAAAAAATCTGGGAAAAAAAAAAACTTTGGGAAAGAAACTGCGGGGAAAAAAAAGGGTAAAAAATCCGGGAAAAAAATCCGGAAAAAAAATCCGGAAAAAAAAACTGCGGGAGCGGCGCCGGCCCCGCCCCGGCCGCACCCAAGGGGGAAAAATGGGAATTTTGGGGTAGAAAATGAAGAATTTTGGGGCGGAAACACGGGGATTTTTGGGGCGGAAAAATGGGGAATTTTGGGGAATTTTGGGGCGGAAAAATGGGGAATTTTGGGGCGGAAAAATGGGGAATTTTGGGGTGGAAAACCAGGGATTTGGGGCGGAAAAATGGGGATTTTCCCCCGGGCAGGGAGGGCAAAGGGATTTTTGTGGGATCGATTGGGAATGAGGAAATTCCCGGAACTTTGGGGTTTCCGCCTCTTTGGGCGGGGGACGTTTGGGATTTCTTGGGTTTTTTTTCTGGGGAAAAATCCCCAAAATTCCCTTGTCCCGCTCCATTTCCGGCAGGGAATCCCAAAAACTTCGCGTTTTGGACTCGTTTTTATAGGGGAAAAAAAAAAATCCCTAAAATTCCTTTTTCCGGCTGGGAACAAAACCTGGAATTTTGGTTTTTCCTCCTTGTTTTTGCAGGAAAATCCCCCCCAGATCCTCCTTTTTCTCCTTGATTTTTTTAGGGAAATCCCTAAAACTTCATTTCTCTGCTTATTTTGACAGGAAAGAAAATCTCCCAGCGCCCTCAGCTTGCGACAGCTCCACCCTGAACTTTCACTTCTGGCTCGGATTGATGGAAAAAATTCCTCCAGCTCCGTTTTTTCCCTCCTTTTAAGGGAAAAGCTCCCGAAACCTTTGTTTTTCTCCTCACTATTGGAGCAAAAAAACCCCTCAAATCCTCATTTTCCCCTCATTTTTCCAGCCCGGCTCCCAAAATCTTCTTTCCCCCCTTTGACTCTCTTTTCCCACCTGGATTTTTAGGGCTAAATCCCAAAAATTCGCTTGTTTTTTGCTTTGGTTTCCACCAAAAAGCCCCAAAATTCTCCTTTTTCTGCCCCATCCGGGGGATCCAGGTGGGAATCCCTCCCCTCCCCCCCCCATGGCTCCCCCCTCCAGCTGAGCTCCTCCCCCTTTTCCCACTTTTCCCACTTTTTCCCATTTTTTCCATTTTTCCCGCTTTTTCCCATTTTTTCCATTTTTTCACATTTTTTCCCTGAGGTTTTTTTCCATTTTTCCTGGGTTTAGTCCCGTTTTTCCCAATTTTTTCCCATTTTTCCCCCCTAAAATCCCCCAAATCCACCCTATAAATCCCCAAAAATTCTCTGAAATCCCCTAAACCGCCTAAACCCCCCCAAAAAATCCCCCAAAATCCCTCGGGATCCACCAGGATCCAGTGGAATCCCCCCTTGCCCCAGACCCCCAGCTCCAGAGGGATTCTTGGGGGGTTCCATCCTCTTGTTCCCACCTAAAACCCCCCAAAATCTCCTTAAAATCCCCTAAAAAAACCCTAAAATCTCTTTAAAATCCCCTAAAAAAACCCTAAAACCCCCTAAAATCCCTTGGGATCCATTGGGATCCTGCTGGATCTCTGCTGTCCACCCCAGGCCCCAAATTCCAGAGGGGGATTCCGTCCTCCTGCTGCCCCCCACAACCCCCCCAAACCCCCCAGCATCCCTTTAAAACCCCTCGAATCCCCTTCAAACCGCCTAAAACCGCCCTAAAACCCCCCTGAAAACCCCTGGAATCCCCCCAAAATCCCCCTTAAACCCCCTAAAAATTCTCTACAATCCCCCTAAAAATCCCCTAAAACCCCATTAAAAAAACCCCATAAATAAAACCCCATAACATAACATCCCCTAAACCCCTCTTAGAACCCCTAAAACCCCTCGGGACCCCCCAAAACCCCATTAAAAAAACCCCATAACATCCACTAAACCCCTCTTAGAACCCCTAAAACCCCCCAAAATCCCCTAAAACCCCATTAAAAAAAAAATTTAAAAAACCCCATAACATCCCCTGAACCCCTCTTAGAACCCCTCAAAACCCCTCGGGACCCCCCAAAATTCCCTAAAACCCCATTAAAAAACCCCATTTAAAAAACCCCATAACATCCCCTAAACCCCTCTTAGAACCCCTCAAACCCCCCAAAACCCCCCAAAACCCCATTAAAAAAAACCCATTTAAAAACAAACATTTAAAAAAACCCATAACATCCCCTAAACCCCTCTTAGAACCCCTAAGACCCCCCAAAACCCCCCAAAACCCCATTAAAAAAACCCCATAAATAAAAACCCATAACATCCCCAAAACCCCTCGGGACCCCCCAAAACCCCTCAGGACCCCTCGGGACCCCCCAAAACCCCCCAAAACCCCATTAAAAAAAACCCATAACATCCCCTAAACCCCTCTTAGAACCCCTCAAAACCCCCCAAAAACCCCCCAAAACCCATCGGGACCCCCCAAAATTCCCTAAAACCCCATTAAAAAACCCCATTTAAAAAACCCCATAACATCCCCATAACCCCTCTTAGAACCCCTAAGACCCCCCAAAACCCCATTAAAAAACCCCATAAATAAAAACCCATAACATCCCCAAAACCCCTCGGGACCCCCCAAAACCCCCTCAGGACCCCTCGGGACCCCCCAAAACCCCATTAAAAAAACCCCATAAATAAAAACCCATAACATCCTCAAAACCCCTCAGGACCCCTCAAAACCCCCCAAAACCCCCAAAACCCCTCGGGACCCCCCAAAACCCCCCAAAACCCCATTAAAAAACCCCATAAATAAAAACCCATAACATCCCCAAAACCCCTCGGGACTCCCCAAAACCCCCCAAAACCCCATTAAAAAAACCCCATAACATCCCCAAACCCCCCCGGAACCCCCCAAAACCCCCCCGGGACCCCCCAAACCCCCAAAACCCCATTTAAAAAACCCCACAACATCCCCTAAACCCCTCTTAGAACCCCTCAAAACCCCCCAAAACCCCCCAAAACCCCTCGGGACCCCCCAAAACCCCCCAAAACCCCATTAAAAAAAACCCATAACATCCCCTAAACCCCTCTTAGAACCCCTCAAAACCCCCCAAAAACCCCCCAAAACCCATCGGGACCCCCCAAAACCCCCCAAAAACCCCATTAAAAAAAACCCATAACATCCCCTAAACCCCTCTTAGAACCCCTCAAACCCCCCGAACCCCCCGGGACCCCCAAAACCCCCAGCCCCCTGCCCGCCATGCTGCGCCGCCTTGGCCAGCAAGGCGGCTGCGGCGCTGGGGTCTCCGCTGGCGGAGTCGCTGCGCTTCGCTCTACGAGGCGCTGCTGCCGCTGGAGCGGCTGTGCGGGCGCGCGGGGCTGCGCTGGCCCCCGCTGGGCCGCGGCGACTTCGAGGCCAAGCCCATGGTGCTGCTGCTGGGCCAGTGCTCGAGCGGCAAGAGCTCCCTGGTGCGGTACCTGCTGGAGGAGCCGGTGCCCGGCGCGCGCCTGGGCCCCGAGCCCAGCACCGACGGCTTCGTGGCCGTCATGCACGGCCCGGCGCCCGGAATCATCCCCGGCAACGCGCTCGTGCTGGACCCCAGCAAACCCTTCCGGCAGCTGGAGGCCTTCGGGAGCGGCTTCCTCAACCGGTGAGCTGGGATCTGGGCTGGGATCCGCCAGGGATGGGTTCCTCAACTGGTGAGCTGGGATCTGGGCTGGGATCCACCAGGGATGGGTTCCTCAACCGGTGAGCTGGGGTGGGATCTGCTGGGATCCGCATGGAGGTGTGGGGTGGGATCTGGGCTGGGATCCACCAGGGATGGGTTCCTGAACCAGTGAGCTGGGGTGGGATCTGCATGGAGGTGTGGGGTGGGATCCACCAGGGATGGGTTCCTGAACCAGTGAGTTGGGATCCACCAGGATGCACCTGGAGATGTGTGGTGGGATCTGGGCTGGGATCCACCAGGGATGGGTTCCTGAACCAGTGAGTTGGGATCCACCAGGATGCACCTGGAGATGTGTGGTGGGATCTGGGCTGGGATCCACCAGGGATGGGTTCTTTAATCAGTGAGCTGGGGTGGGATCTGCTGGGATCCACCTGGAGATGTGTGGTGGGATCTGGGCTCGGATCCACCTGGAATGGGTTCCTCAACCAGTCAGTTGGGATGGGATCCACCAGGATCTACCTTGAGGTGTGTGGTGGGATCTGGGCTGGGTTCTGGGCTTGGATCCACCAGGAATGGGTTCTTTAATCAGTGAGGTGGGGTGGGATCCACCAGAATCTACCTGGAGATGTGTGGTGGGATCTGGGCTCGGATCTACCAGAAACGTGTTCCTCAATCAGTGAGGTGGGGTGGGATCTGCTGGGATCCACCAGGGATGGGTTCCTCAATCAATGAGTTGGGATCCACCTGGAGGTGTGGGGTGAGATCCACCAGGGATGGGTTCCTGAACCGGTGAGTTGGGATCCACCAGGATGCACCTGGAGATGTGTGGTGGGATCTGGGCTGGGTTCTGGGCTCGGATCCACCAGGATCCACCCTTGGATCTGTGGTGGGATCCTCTGGGAATGGGTTCCTCAATCAATGAGTTGAGATCCACCTGGAGGTGTGGGGTGGGATCTGGGCTGGGATCCACCAGGGACGGGTTCCTCAGCCGGTGAGTTGGGGCTGGAATCCACCCTGGTATCTATTTTCTTTTATTTTATTTTAATTTAATTTAATTTCTTTTTTTTATGTTATTTTATTTCATTTTGTTTTATTTTATTTCATTTTGTTTTATTTTATTTCATTTTATGTTATTTTATTTTATTTTATTATGTTAAGTTATTTTATTTTGTTTTATTCTTTTATTATGTTTTATTTTATTTTATTTCATTTTATTTTATTTCATTTCATTATTTCATTTCATTTTATTTTATTTTATTTTATTTCATTTTATTTTATTTTATTTTATTTTATTTTTATTTCATTTTTATTTCATTTTATTTCATTTTACTTAATTTTATTTCATTTTATTTTATTTTATTTTATTCTATTCTATTTTATTTTATTTTTTATATTGTTTTTGCCCCCCCCAGGTTCGTTTGTGCCACGCTGAACAATCCGGTGCTGGAGAGCATCACCCTGATCGACACCCCCGGCATCCTGGCGGGGCCCAAGCAGAGGCTCTGCAGGGGTGAGGGGTCCCCGGAACTGGGGAGGGGTCCCCGGAAATGGGGAGGGGTCCCCGGAAATGGGGAGGGGTCCCTGGAATCAGGGGGAGCCGAAAAAATTCGGGAAAAACCAAAAAAATCCCCAAAAATCCATTAAAAGGAAGCGAAATTGGGGCGAAAAGGGTCCTGGAATTTGGGGAGGGGCAAAAAAATCCGGAAAAAAACAAAAAAAAAAATCTCCAAAATCTGTGAGGGGGACCCGGAATTGGGGTGAAAACCCTCCTGGAATTTGGGGAGGGGTCCCTGGAATTTGGGGAGGGGTCCCCGATTTTGGGGAGGGGTCTCAGAAATTGGGGAGGGGTCCCTAGAATTGGGGGGCAGGGGGCTGAAAAAATCCAGGAAAAAACCAAAAAAATCCCCAAAAATCAGGAATTGGGGTTGGAAATTTGACTGTGGATAAAAAGGGGAGGGGTCCCCAGAATTGGGGTGAAAACGGCCCTGGAATCTGGGGAGGGGTCCCTGGAATCTGGGGAGGGGTCCCTGGAATTTGGGGAGGGGTCCCCAGAACTGGGGGAGGCCAAAAAAATTCAGGAAAAACAAAAAAAAAAAATCCCCCAAAATCTGGGAGGGGGACCCGGAATTGGGGAGGGGTCCCCAAAACCAGGGAAGGGAATTGAGGAAATTTTGGATCTTTTGGGGAATTTTGGGGATTTTAGGGGGGATTTGGGGGAATTTGGGGGAATTTTCAGGGGATTTTGGGGGTGCTTGGGACAGATTTTGGGGAGATTTGGTGAATTTTGGATATTTTGGGGTGCTCGGGCCGGGTTTTGAGGCATTTTTTGGTGAATTTTGGATATTTTGGGGTGCTCGGGGCAGATTTTGAGGCATTTTTTGGTGAATTTTGGATATTTTGGGGTGCTCGGGCCGGGTTTTGAGGCGTTCTTTTGAATTTTGGGAATTGTGCCCGGGGAGGGCGGGGGAGGGGCGGGGCAGGGGCGGGGCCCCCCAGAATTCCCGGGAATTTCTGGAATTTTCCGGGCGGGACCCAAACCCCTCCCCCCCCCCCGGCCCCTCCCCCGCTTCCTCCCCCACCCCAAAATCCGCTGCCAAGGGGGGGGAGGGGTGGGAAAAGGGGGAGGGGGAAAATGGGGGGAAAAAGGGGGGGTTGGGAATGGGGGAAATGGGGAAAAAAAGGGAAAAAATGGGAAAAAAAGGGGAAAAATGGGGGAAAAGGGAATTGGCAATTGAAGGGGAAGGGGAAAATGGGGGAAAAAGGGAAAAAAGGAGAAAAGGGGAAAAAGGGATTTGGGGCTGGGGAGTAGTTTTGGGGCAGGATTTGGGGCTGAATTTAGGATTTCCATCAGAATTTTGGGATCCAACCCCACATTTCCCCCAGGCTACGACTTCCTGGCCGTGCTGCGCTGGTTTTGGGGCTGGATTTAGGATTGATTTAGGATTTCCATTGGGATTTCACCATCCAACCCCACATTTCCCCAGGCTACGACTTCCCGGCTGTTCTGCACTGGTTTTGGGTTGAATTCAGGATTTCCATTGGTATTTCCATATCCAACCCCACATTTTTCTCCAGCCTATGATTTCCCCGCAGTGCTGCGCTGGTTTTGGGTTGAATTATTTCAGAATTAGGGCTGAATTTAGGATTTCCATTGGGATTTCAGCATCCAACCCCACATTTCCCCAGGCTACGATTTCCCGGCTGTTCTGCACTGGTTTTGGGTTGAATTTAGGATTTCCATCGGGATTTCACCATCCAACCCCACATTTCCCCAGGCTACGACTTCCCGGCCGTGCTGCGCTGGTTTTGGGGCTGGATTTAGGATTGATTCAGGATTTCCATTGGGATTTCAGCATCCAACCCCACATTTCCCCAGGCTATGACTTCCCGGCCGTGCTGCGCTGGTTTTGGGTTGAATTATTTCAGAATTAGGGCTGAATTTAGGATTTCAATCAGAATTTCAGGATCCAACCCCACATTTCCCCAGGCTACGATTTCCCGGCCGTGCTGCGCTGGTTCGCCGAGCGCTCGGACCTGGTGATCCTGCTCTTCGACGCGCACAAGCTGGAGGTGTCGGAGGAGCTGTCGGCGGCGCTGGCGGCGCTGCGGGGCCACGAGGAGAAGCTGCGCGTGGTGCTCAACAAGGCCGACGCCGTGGGCGCCCAGCAGCTGCTGCGCGTCTACGGGGCGCTGCTCTGGGGCCTGGGCCGCGCTGGACGCCGCCGAGGTGCCGCTGCGTGTTCGTGGGCTCCTTCTGGGACCGGCCGCTGCTGCAGGACGGCCACCGGCGCCTCTTCGAGATGGAGGAGCGGGCGCTGTTCCGCGAGATCCGCGAGCTGCCGCGCAACGCCGCGCGCCGCAAGCTCAACGACCTGGTCAAGCGGGCCAGGATGGTGCAGGTGAGGGGATCTGGGGGGATTTGGGGTGATTTGGGGGGGTTTGAGGGAGTTTGAGGGGATTTAGGGTGAGTTTTGGGGGGATCTGCTGCCGCGCAACGCCGCGCGCCCCAAGCTCAACGACCTGGTCAAGAGGGCCAGGATGGTGCAGGTGAGGGGATTTGGGGGCATTTGGGGGATTTTGAGGAGGTTTGGGGGCATTTAGGGTGATTTGAGGGGTTTGAGGGGAGTTTTGGGGGGTTTGAATGAAGTTTGGGGTGAGTTTTGGGGGATCTGAGGGGGTTTGGGCAGGGTTTGAGGGGGATCTGCTGCCGCGAGCCGCAAGCTCAACGACCTGGTCAAGCGGGCCAGGATGGTGCAGGTGAGGGGGTTTGGGGGGATCCAAGGGGATCCAGAGGGATTTGAGGGGATCTGGAGGGAGTTTTGGATGGTTTGAGGGGGGTTTGGGGTGAGTTTTGGGGGATCTGAGGGGATTTGAGGGGGGTTTGATGGCGATCCAAGGGGATCTGGGGGGTCTGGGACCACCCTGGAGCTCCCTGTGGCTTTGGGGGATCTGGGTGGATCATTGGGGGGATCCCAGTTGATCCCAGTGGATCCCAGTGGATCCCCGTGCCCCAGGTGCAGGCGCTGCTGCTGCGGCGTCTGCCGGAGGAGCTGCTGGGGGGATCTTTGGGGGGATCTGAGGGGTCTGGGGCCACCCTGGAGCTCCATGGAGATCCCAGTGGATCCCAGTTGATCCCGGTTGATCCCCGTCTGGCCCCAGGTGCAGGCGCTGCTGCTGCGGCGGCTGCGGGACGAGCTGCAGGGAGGGATTTTGGGGGGATCACTGGGTGGATCATTGGGGGGATCCCAGTGGATCCCAGTGGATCCCAGTGGATCCCCGTCTGGCCCCAGGTGCAGGCGCTGCTGCTGCGGCGGCTGCGGGACGAGCTGCCCGCGCTGCCCGGCGGCCGCAGGAAGCGCCTGGAGCAGCGGCTGCCGGCGCTGCTGGGCCGCATCCAGAGCGAGCAGCGGATCCCGCCCGCCGACCTGCCCGACTGCGCCCGCGTCCAGGTGAGCCCCGCGGGGATCCCCGCCCGCCCGGCGCGCTTTGGGCGATCTGAGCCGCGCGCTTGGGCGAGGGTTTGCAATTTTGGTTTTTCAATCTGGCGGGGTTTTTGTGGGAGCCGGTGGGATCTGATGGGCAGATTTAGTGATCTAATAGGATCTGATGAGGTTTTTAAACTGATTTTTTGGGTTCTTTTGGGGATCTGCTGGGGTTTTTTAGTGATCTGATGGGATCTGCTGGGTTTTTTGGTGATCTGATGGCTTTTGTTGGGATCTGATTTTTTTACTGATTTTTTGGGGACCTGATGAGGTTTTTGTGTGCTTTAATGTGTTTTATTGGGATCTGCTGGGGTTTTTATGTGCTTTATTGGGATCTGATGGGATCTGCTGGGGTTTTTTAGTGATCTGATGGGATCTGCCGGGGTTTTTTGTGATTTGATGGCTTTTGTTGGGAACTGATTGGGTTTTTTACTGATTTTTGGGGTTCTGTTAGGATCTGATGGGTTTTTTGTGGTTTAATGGGTTTTGTTGGGATCTACTGGGGTTTTTTTGGTGCTTTGATGTGTTTTGTTGGGATCTGATTTTTTTACTGATTTTTAGGGGACCTGATGAGGTTTTTGTGTGATTTAATGGGTTTTATTGGGATCTGATGGGATCTGATGGGTTGTTTTTTTGGGGGGTGATTTAATGGCTTTTATTGGGATCTGCTGGGTTGGTTTTTTTTGGATGATTTAATGTGTTTTATTGGGATCTGCTGGTTTTTTTTGTGTGCTTTATTGGGATCTGCTGGGATCTGCTGGGTTGGTTTTTTTTGGATGATTTAATCTGTTTTATTGGGATCTGATGGGTTTTTTGGGGTGCTTTATTGGGATCTGCTGGGATCGGCTGGGTTGGGGTTTTTTTGGATGATTTAATATGTTTTATTGGGATCTGCTGGGTTGGTTTTTTTTGGATGATTTAATCTGTTTTATTGGGATCTGCTGGGTTTTTTGGGTGCTTTATTGGGATCTGCTGGGATCTGCTGGGTTGGTTGGTTTTTTTTTTTGGGCTGATTTTCTCTGCCCGTCCCCGCCAGGAGCAGCTGCTGGCGCGGGACCTGTCCCGGCTGCCGAGGCCGAAGCAGCGGCTGCTGGCCAAGCTGGAGGAGCTGCTGGGCCGGGACCTGCCCGCCCTGAGCCCGCTGCTGGCCCCGGGCGAGCCCGGCGAGCCCGGCGTGCGCGGGGGAGCCCTGGACGGCGCCCTGGGGCCCTTCGGCGCCTCCGACCGCGACGACGACGACGACGAGGATGAGGAGGACGACGAGGAGGAGTGGGTGGTGATGAAGGACAAGGCGAAATACGACGAGATCTTCTACGGGCTGGCGCCCAGCGGGGGCAAGCTGAGCGGGAGGAGGGCCAAGGGCTGGATGGTGGCCAGCAAGCTGCCCAGCTCGGTGCTGGGGCGCATCTGGCAGCTCAGCGACGTGGACAGGGACGGCATGCTGGACCACGAGGAGTTCGCGCTGGCCGGGCACCTGATCGGGGCCAAGCTGGAGGGGCGGGGGCTGCCGGCCGACCTGCCGCCCCGCCTGGTGCCGCCGTCCAAGAGGAGGCACAAGGGCTCTGCTGAGTGACCCCAAAATTGCCATTATTAACCCCAAAAATCCACCCAGAGATATCCCAGAAATAGCCCAAAAATCCATCCAGAGATATCCCAAAATATCCCAGAAACAGCCCAAAAATCCATCCAGAGATATCCCAGAAATAGCCCAAAAATCCACCCAGAGATATCCCAGAAATAGCCCAAAAATCCATCCAGAGATATCCCAGAAACAGCCCAAAAATCCACCCAGAGATATCCCAAAATATCCCAGAAACAGCCCAAAAATCCACCCAGAGATATCCCAGAAATACCCAAAAAATGCCCCAAAATCAGGGATTCACAGACACCGCCCCACCTGGTGCCGCCGTCCAAGAGGAGACACAAGGGCTCTGCTGAGTGACCCCAAAATTGCCATTATTAACCCCAAAAATCCACCCAGAGATATCCCAGAAATAGCCCAAAAATCCACCCAGAGATATCCCAGAAATAGCCCAAAAATCCACCCAGAGATATCCCAGAAATAGCCCAAAAATCCATCCAGAGATATCCCAAAATATCCCAGAAACAGCCCAAAAATCCACCCAAAAAATGCCCCAAAATCAGGGATTCACAGACACCGCCCTGCCTGGTGCTATTGTCCAAGAGGAGGCACAAGGGCTCTGCTGAGTGACCCCAAAAATCCCATTTTAAACCCCAAAAATCCACCCAGAAATGTCAGAGAAATAGGCCAAAAATCCACTCGGGAAACAGCCAGAAACACGGCAAAAATCCACCAAAAAAACCCCTTAAAATCCACCCAAAAATTCCCACAAAATTCAGGGATCCCCAATAAAGGCAGAGCGAGGCTGAAGGAGCTGTCCTGAATTTTGGGGTGCAGAGGAAAAAGGGTAAAATTGGGGGATTTGGGGCCAATTTTGGGGGCATTTGGGGCTCATTTTTCAGGGGATTTGGGGCTAATTTTGGGGGGTTTTCAGGCTCATTTCTGGGGATATTTGGGACACATTTTGGGGGGATTTAAGGCTCATTTTGGGGGGATTTAAGGCCCATTTTGGGGGGATTCGGGGTCACTGGGCCCCCCCAGCGGCTGATGGGCCCCGACCTCACCAAGATGGCGTCAGGCACAGTCCGAGCCCTTTTCAAAATGGCGGCCCAGCTTTTCCGGTCCTCCCAAAGATGGCGACGCCTCCACTTCCTGCCCTTCCCGAAGCGTCAACGACATCGTTTCCTGCCCTTACCAAGATGGCGCAATATCATTTCCGGTTCTTTTCCGTGAGGGCGCCAAGACTTTTCCGGTCCTTCCCAAGATGGCGAAGAAAACTATTCCGCCCTTCCCAAACATGGCGGCCATATTGTTTACGGTCCTTCACAAGATGGCGGCGGGACCGGTTCTCGCCATGTTGTTCGGAAACGTCCTGAGCGGGGCTTGAAGCACATCTGGGAGGACTCGTGGCAATTTTTGAGAGGTTTAGCCACATCAGTGCGTGGTTTTAAGGCATTTTGAACCCGCTTTTTCTACATCTCCACTCCGCGACCTTCCTAAAATGGCGGCGCCGCGTTGTCGTCCCCTCCCTAAAATGGCGGCGCCCGCGCCTTCCCGCCCTTTTTCCGGGCGGAAGCCGCCTCAGACCATTTCCGGTTCCTTCCCGCCCTCACGCGGCTCCCTCACGAAATGGCGGCGGCCGAGTCCTTCCTCGCCTTCAACCCCGCGGGCGCCGCGGCCGCTTCCCGGCGCCGCTCCCGGGGGCCGCGGAACCGCAAGAAAGGCTGGAAACGCTGGAGCGGCCCCGAGGCGCGGCTGGGCCGCGAAATCGGCGATTTCCTGGAGGATGTGGGGCTGCAGGAGCGAGCGGCGGGGTGAGGAGCGGGAGTTCGAGGGGTCCTGAGGGGATTTGGGGGATCCTGAGGGGATTTCGGGGGTCCTGAGGGGATTTCGGGGGTCCTGAGGGGATTTGGGGGGTTCTGAGGGGATTTGGGGGGGTCCCTGAGGGGATTTCACGGAGTCCTGAGGCGGCTTGGGGGGTTCTGAGGGGATTTGAGAGGTCCTGAGGGGATTTGGGGGGTCCTGGGGGGATTTCAGGGGGTCCTGAGGGGATTTGGGGAGCTCTGAGTGGGATTTGGGGGAGCTCAGAGGATTTGGGAGGGGATCTCTGGTTTTGAGGAGAATTTTTCTAATTTTGGGGTGAATTTCTCATGTTTTAAGGGAAATCTTGTTGAACTTTTCTAATTTTGGGGTCAGTCTTTATCTTAGGAATGCAAACTCTAATTTTAGCTTGAATATCTAATTTTGTGAGGATGAAGTTTCTAATTTTGGGGCAAACCTCTCATTTTTGAGGTGAATCTCTGTAATGTCAGGGTGAATCTCTAGCTTTGGGCTGAAATCCCTAATTTTCAGATGAATATCTAATTTTGCGAGGGTGAAATTTCTAATTTTGGGGTAAATTTCTCAATTTTTGGGGTGAATCTCTCATTTTTTGAGGTGAGTCTCTCTAATTTCAGGGTAAATCTCTAATTTTGGAGTGAAACCCCTAATTTTTCAGATGAATACTTAATTTTGTGAGGGGGAAATTTCTAATTTGGGCCTAAATCTCTCATTTTTTGGGCGAATCTTGTTTTTTGGGTTAAATCTCTAATTTTGGTGTGAACCTCTAACTTTGGGGTGAAATTTCTGATTTTCGGCAGAATATCTAAATTTGTGAGGGTAAAATTTGTAAATTTTGAATTAATCCTTCATTTTTTTGAGATAAGTTGCAGTAGATTTTCCTAATTTTAGGATAAATCTCTAACTTTAGGGCAAAACCCCTAATTTTAGGTCGAATATCTGATTTTTGGAGGGTGAAATTTCTAATTTTGAGGCGAATCTTTCATTTTTTGGGCTAAATCTCTCTAATTTCAGGAGGAATCTCTACCTTTGGGGTAAAATCTCTAATTTTAGCATAAATACCTAATTTTTTGGGGTAAGTTTCTCATTTTTTGATGATAAAAAACGATAAATATATAATTTTTTTAAATTCTTTTTCAGGGGCCTGATCTCAGAGCAGCCCAGCGAGGACCTTTTCTTCCTGGACACTGGGACCACCCCCAAAAGTGAGATTTTTTTTTTCCCACCCCAAATTTTGGTTTTTTTGGGGTCCCCTGACCCCTCTGAGGGTTTTGGGGTCCCCTGACCCCCCCCAAACCCCCCCAGGGAAGAAGAAGCCCCCCCAGAAGCCCCTGCACGTGGACCTGGTGCTGCAGCCCCTCTCCAAGGTGCCTCCCCCCAAAAAGTGAGTCTGGGGGCTTTGGGGGAGGTTGGGGGCTTTGGGGGAGGCTGGGGGCTTTGGGGGAGGCTCCTCACCCCAAAAATTGGGGCTGGGGGAGGGGTTTGGGGGGTTCCACAACAAAAATGCCCCCTCCAGGACCCCCAGATTCCTTTAGGGACCCCCAATTCCCCCTCAGGGACCCCCAGTTCCCCCTCAGGAGCCCCCAAATCCCCCTCAGGGACCCCCAAATCCCCCTCAGGGACCCCCAAATCCCCCTCAGGGACCCCCAGTTCCCCCTCAGGGACCCCCAAATCCCCCTCAGGGACCCCCAAATCCCCCTCAGGGACCCCCCAAATCCCCCTCAGGGACCCCCAAATCCCCCTCAGGACCCCCAAATCCCCCTCAGGGACCCCCAAATCCCCCTCAGGGACCCCCAAATCCTCCTCAGAACCCCCAAATCCCCCTCAGGGACCCCCAAATCCCCCTCAGGACCCCCAGATCCTCCTGAAATCTCCCCAAGACCCCCCAGATCCCCCCTCGGACCCCCCAATTCCCCTTCAGGGACCCCAAATCCCCTCAGGACCCCCCAGTTCCCCCTCAGGGACCCCTCAGTTCTTCCTGGGACCCCCAAATCCCCTCCCAGGACCCCTCAAATCCTCTCAGGGACCCCCCAAATCCCCCTCAGGACCTCCCAGTTCTCCCCCAAATCCCCCCAAATCCCTCCCAGCTCCCCCCAAATCCCCCCAGGGACCCCCAAATCCCCTCAGGGAGCCCCCAAATCCCCTCAGGGACCCCCCAAATCCCCTCAGGACCCCCAAATCACCCTCAGGGACCCCCAAATCCTCTCAGGGACCCCCTAAATCCCCCTAAATCCCCCCAAATCCCCTTCAGGGACCCCCAGTTCTTCCCCAAATCCCCCAGGACCCCCCAAATCCCCCTCAGGGACCCCCTAAATCCCCCAAATCCCCCAGGACCCCCAAAATCCCCCCCCATCCCCAGACCCCCCAAATCCCTCTCAGGGACCCCCCAAATCCCCCCCCCAATCCCCCCCAGGACCCCCCAGATCCCCCCTCGGACCCCCCAGTTCCCCTTCAGGGACCCCTCAGTTCTTCCTGGGACCCCCAAATCCCCTCCCAGGACCCCTCAAATCCTCTCAGGGACCCCCCAAATCCCCCCTCAGGACCCCCCAATCCCCTCAGGACCTCCCATTCCCCCCAAATCCCCCCCAAATCCCTTCAGAGCCCCCCAAATCCCCCCCAGGACCCCCCAAATCCTCTCAGGGACCCCCAAATCCTCTCAGGGATCCTCTAAATCCCCCTAAATCCCCCCCCTCTCAGGGCCCACCCCCAGTTCTTCCCCAAATCCCCCCAGGACCCCTCAATACCCCTCAGGGACCCCCAAATCCCACACCAGGACCCCCAGTTCTTCCCCAGAACCCCTCAAATCCTCTCAGGGGACCCCCAAATCCCACAGGGACCCCCCAAATCCCCCCCCAGGACCCCCAAATCCCCCGAGGGGACCCCCAAATCCATGGCCTCTCAGACCCCACCTCACAGGGATAAATCCCCCCCTCAGGACCCCCAGTTCTTCCCCCAAATCCCCCAGAACCCCCCCAAATCCCCCCAGGACCCCCAAATCCCCCTCAGGGACCTCAAAGCCCCCAATCCCCCCAGGACCCCCCAAATTCCCCCAGGACCCCCAAATCCCCCCTCAGGGACCCTTTATCCCTCAAACCAGACCCAAAACCCCCCAGGACCCCCCAAATCCCCCCCAGGACCCCCAAATCCCACGGGACCCCCAAATCCCCAGGACCCCCAAATCCGTCAGGACCCCCTCCCCACATTTCGGGGTCTCATTTTTGGGTCCCCCCCTTCCCCCCCCCCAGCGATCAGCGCCCACCCCCCCCAAGCTACGCCGCAGCCTGTGGGTGTTGGCTTTGGGGGTTTGCTTCGCCCTTTGGTTGGGTGGGCCGGGTGTTTGTTTTTGTTTGGGGGTTTGGTTGGGGCCTTTGGGATGATTTGGGGCTTTGGGTTGGGTTGGGATGTTTGGGGTTTGGGGGTTTTGGGTTTGTTGGGGCATTTGGGTTGGGATGATTTGGGGGTTGGGTGTTTGGGGGTTTGGGGTTTTGGGCTTTGGGATGATTTGGGGGCGTTTGGGGGGATTTGGGGGCTTGGGGATGATTTGGGGGCGTTGGGGGATTTTGGGGGGGCTTGGGATGATCTGGGGCGTTTTGGGGGGCTTTTGGGATATTTGGGGGGGGGCTTTGGGGGCTTGGGATGATTTGGGGGCGTTTTGGGGGAGATTTTGGGGGCGTTTGGGATGATTTGGGGGCTTTTGGGGGGCTTTGGGATGATTTGGGGGCATTTGGGGGCGTTTTTGGGGGGGCCTTTGGGATGATTTGGGGGCGTTTGGGGGATTTGGGGCCTTGGGGTTTGGGGGTTTGGGATGATTTGGGGCGTTTGGGGGATTTGGGGGCCTTTGGGGGGATTTTGGGGCCTTTGGGATGATTTGGGGGCGTTTGGGATGATTTGGGGGCCTTTGGGATGATTTGGGGGCATTTGGGGGGATTTTGGGGGGCTTGGGATGATCTGGGGCCGTTTTGGGGGGGCGGATTTTGGGGCCTTTGGGATGATTTGGGGGCCTTTGGGATGATTTGGGGGCCTTTGGGATGATTTGGGGGGGTTTTGGGGGGGGTTGGGGTGATTTGGGGGGGTTTTGGGGGGAATTTTGGGGCCTTTGGGATGATTTGGGGGCATTTGGGGGGATTTGGGGGCCTTTGGGATGATTTGGGGGGTTTTGGGGCCTTTGGGATGATTTGGGGGCGTTTTTGGGGGGCTTGCCAAAATTTAGGGGGCATTTTTGGGGGGGGGAGTTTCTTAAAATTTGGGGAGATTTTTGGGTGAATCTTTTCATTTTTTGGAGAGATTCTTATTATTATTATTTAGAGATAAAATTAAAGAGATTCATCTCAAAAAATGAGAGGTGCACCCAAAAAATGAGATATTTGCCCCCAAAATCAGAAATTTCACCTTCACAAAATCAGAGATTCACCGTCAAATTTGAGATTTCGGTGCAAAATTCGAGATTCACCCCGATTTTTGGGGGTTGGGGGAGTTTGGGGGTTTTCATAAAATTGGAGGGGATTTTTAGGTTTTTTGGGGGCTTGGTACAATCTGTGGGGATTTTGGGGGTTGGAGGGGGCAGGTTTTAGGGAGCTTGTTAAAATTTGGGGGCATTTGGGGTTCTGGGGGTGATTTTTGTGGGGTCACTAAAAATTTGGGGTTGGGGGCGATTTTGGGGGTGATTTTTGGGGTTGGGGGAATTTTTGGGGGGGCCTTCTTAAAATTTGGGTTTTTTTGGGGGCTTGGAGGGGGCAGTTTTTGGGGGGTTTGTTAGAATTTTGGGGGATTTGGGGTTCTGGGGGTGATTTTTGTGGGATCACTAAAAATTTGGGGTTGGGGGTTTGGGGGTGATTTTTGGGGTTGGGGGTATTTTTGGTGGGGGCTTCTTAAAATTTGGGTTTTTTTGGGGTTTGGAGGGGGCAGTTTTTGGGGGTTTGTTAAAATTTTGGGGGATTTGGGGGTTCTGGGGTGATTTTGTGGGATCACTAAAAATTTGGGGTTGGGGGCGATTTTGGGGATGATTTTGGGGTTGGGGAGATTTTTGGGTTGGGGGCTTCTTAAAATTTGGGTTTTTTTGGGTTTGGAGGGGGCAGTTTTGAGGGGATTTGTTAGAATTTTGGGGGATTTGGGGTTCTGGGGGTGATTTTTGTGGGGTCACTAAAAATTTGGGGCTGGGGGGGGCGATTTTGGGGGTGATTTTTGGGGTTGGGGGCTTCTTAAAATTGGGGTTTTGGGGGCTTGGAGGGGGCAGTTTTGGGGGATTTGTTAGAATTTTGGGGGATTTGGGGTTGTTTGTGGGTGATATTTGGGGTTGGGGGCGATTTTGGGGGTGATTTTTGGGGTTGGGGGAATTTTTGGTGGGGGGCTTCTTAAAGTTTGGGGTTTTTTGGGGGGCTTGGAGGGGGCAGTTTTTGGGGGGTTTGTTAGAATTTTGGGGGGATTTTGGGGGTTCTGGGGGTGATTCTTGGGAGGTTTCTTCAAACCTGGGGGGATTTGGGGCTGGGGGATTTTGGGGACCCCCTCAGTGAGGTCCCCGTGCCCCCCCAGACCCCCTGGACGCCCCCCTGGCCGGGCAGGACCCCTGGTACCTGCAGCAGACCAAGAGGCTCAGGGTGCAGGTGGGACCCCCAAAATCACCTTCAAAATCCCAAAAACGCTTCGGGACCCCCCCCAAAATTCACCTGGGGTGCTAAAAATCCCCTTGGGACCCCCAGAATCCCTGTGGGACTCCCAAAAACACCACAAAATCCCCCTGGGAACCCCAAAAACACTTCTGGGACCCCCCCCAAATCCTCCTGGGACCCCCCCAAATCTTCCTGACACGCCCAAAATCTTCCTGGGACCCTTGAGACTCCCAAAAACACCCTGGGGACCCCTAAAAAAGCCCCCAAAACCTCCTGGGACCCCCCAGAAACGCTCCTAGGGCCCCCAAAATCCCCTTGGGACCCCCAAACCACCCCTGGGACCCCCAAAATCCCTTGGGACCCCCCCACCACCTAGACCCCAACCTAGGACACCCCAAAACCCCTGAGACCCCCAAAATCCCCCTGGGACCCCTGGCCGCCCCAGTACCCGGGTCTCATTTTGGGGTCCCCCCAACCCCAGCGCCCCCGGCCCGCCAAGGTGCCCCTCCCCCGGGGACGCCGCCAGGGGGGCTCCTACAACCCCCCCTTCCAGGACCACCAGGTTTGGGGGGGTCTGGGGGGTCTTGTGGGTCCTCTGAAGGCACCCCTGGGGGCTCTGAAGGGGATTTGGGTGGTTGGGGGGATTTTCAGGGGTTTGGGGGGCCCTCTAGGGGGCTCTGAGAGGACCTCGGGGCCCAAAGGGATTTGGGGGGCTTTGGGAGGGGTTTTTGGGGGGGTTTTGTGGGGCTCTGAGGATTTTGGGGGCTCCGAGGGGATTTTGGGGGGTCAGGGGGAGGTTTTGGGGAGCCTAGAGGGGTTTTAGGGGGCTCTGAGAGGATTTTGGGGCTTTGGGAGGGGTTTTGGGGGGGGTCTTGTGGGGCTGTGAGGATTTTGGGGGCCCTGAGGGGTTCTAGGGGGTTTTTGGGGGCTCTGAGAGGATTTTGGGGGCTCTTGAGGGGATTTGGGGCTTTGGGAGGGGTTTTTGGGGGTTTTGTGGGGCTCTGAGGAGTTTCTGGGGAGCCCTGAGGGGTTTTAGGGGATTTTGGGGGGCTCTGAGAGGATTTGGGGGCCCGGGGTTCAGGAGGGGTTTTTGGGGGGGTCTCAAGTTTTTGGGGTGCTCTGGGGTTTTGGGGTCACAAGTGGTTCCTGGGGGCTCTGAGCGGCCTTTTGGGGGTCAGGAGGGATTTTGGGGGGCCATGAGAGGTTTTGGGGTGATTGGGGGGGATTTTGGGGGGCTCAGGGGATTTGGGGGGTTTGGGAGGGTTTGGGGGTCCGAGGGGTTTTAGGGGGTCTGAGAGGATTTTGGAGGGGTTTTGGGGGTTTTGTGGGGCTCTGAGGATTTTGGGGGGCCCTGAGGGGTTCTAGGGGTTTTGGGGGGCTCTGAGAGGATTTTGGGGGCTCTGAGGGGGTTTTGGTGGGTCAGGAGGGGTTTGGGGGCTCTGAGGGGTTTGGGGGTCCTTGAGGGGTTTTTAGGGGGCTCTGGGGAGGGTTTTTGGGGGGCTCTGAGGGGTTTTGGGGGTTTTGTGGGGCTGTGAGGAGTTTTTGGGGAGCCCTGAGGGTTTTGGAGGGCTCTGAGGGGTTTGTGGGGGTTTGTGGGGCTCTGAGAGAGTTTTGGGGAGAATAAAGGGTTTTGGGGGGCCTTGAGGGGTTTTTGGGGGTCAGGAGGGGTTTGGGGGTCGGGGGAGGTTTTGGGGAGCCTGAGGGTTTTGGGGGGCTCTGAGTTTTGGGGGTCAGGAGGGATTTTGGGGGGCGGGGGTTTGGGGTATTGGGAGGTTTTGGGGGGGCTGGGGGTTTGGGGGTGTTGGGAGGGATTTTGGGGGCTCTGAGGGGTTTTAGGGGGCTCTGAGAGGATTTTGGGGCTTTGGGGGGGGTTTGGGGGGTTTGTGGGGGCTCGGATTTTGAGGGGGCCCCTGGGTTTAGGGGTGTTGGGGGGCTGTGAGGGATTTTGGGGGCTCTGGGGGGTTTTGGGGGTCCTTGAGGGGTTTTGGGGGGCTCTGAGAGGATTTTGGGGGGCTCAGAGGGATTTGGGTGCTTTGGGAGGGGTTTTGGGGGGTTTTGTGGGGCTCTGAGGATTTTGGGGGGCCCTGAGGGGTTTTAGGGGTGTTTTGGGGGGCTCTGAGAGGATTTGGGGGCTCTGAGGGGTTTTTGGGGCTCAGGAGGGGTTTTTGGGGGGTCTTAAGGTGGTTTTGGGGTGCTCTGAGGGGGTTTGGGGGTCACAAGTGGTTCCTGGGGGGCTCTGAGCGGTTTTGGGGGTCAGGAGGGATTTTTGGGGGGCCATGAGAGGTTTTGGGGTGATTGGGAGGGGATTTTGGGGGGCTCAGGGGGGATTTGGGGTTTGGGAGGGGATTTTGGGGGGCTCTGAGAGGTTCTGGGGATTGTGAAGGGTTTTTGGGGGTTCTGAGGGGTTTTGGGGGCTCTGAGGGGTTTTGGGGGCTCTGAGGGGGTTTTGGGGGCTCTGAGGGGTGTTTGGGGAGTCGGGGGATTTTAGGGTTTCTCTGAGGGGTTTTGGGGTTCATGAGGGGTTTTTGGGGGGAGGGATTGTGAGGGGTTTAGTGGGGCTCTGAGGGGATTTTTTGGGGTGGTTTGAGGGGTCCCAGGGGGGTTTTTGGGGTCTCAAAAGGGTTTTGGGGTGGTTTGGATGGTTTTGGGGGTGGTTTTGGAGTGGGTTTTGGGGTCTCAGAAGGGTTTTGGGTGGTTTTTTGGGTTGGTTTTGGCGTGGTTTTTGGGGTAGTTTTTGGGGTCTCAAAAGGGTTTTGGGGTAGTTCTTGGGGAGGTTTTTGGGGCACTTTTTTGGGTGGTTTTTAGGGTGGTTTAGGGGCAGATTTTGGGTGTTTTGGGGGCAGTTTTTGGGTGATTTGGGGCGATTTTGGGTGGTTTTGGGGCGTTTTTGGTTGGTGGTATTGGGGGCAGTTTTGGGTGGTTTTAGGCGGTTTTGGGGCGTTTTGGGGTGGTTTGGGGGTTTTGGGATTTTGGGTGGTTTTTAGGGTGGTTTGGGGGCAGTTTTGGGGTGGTTTTGGGCAGTTTGGGTGGTTTTGGGTGGTTTGGGGGCAGTTTTGGGTGGTTTTTAGGCTGGTTTGGGGTGGTTTAGGGGCAGTTTTTGGGTGGTTTGGGGGCAGTTTTGGGGTGTTTTAGGGCGGTTTAGGGGCAGTTTTTGGGTGGTTTTAGGGGCAGGTTTTGGGTGGTTTTTAGGCTGGTTTAGGGGCAGTTTTGGGTGGTTTTTAGGCTGGTTTAGGGGCAGTTTTGGGTGGTTTTTAGGCGGTTTAGGGGCAGTTTTTGGGTGGTTTTTAGGCTGGTTTGGGGTGGTTTAGGGGCAGTTTTGGGGTGGTTTGGGGGAGTTTTGGGTGGTTTTTAGGCTGGTTTAGGGGCAGTTTTTGGGTGGTTTGGGGAGGCGTTTTGGGTGGTTTTTAGGCTGGTTTAGGGGCAGTTTTGGGTGGTTTAGGGGCAGTTTTGGGTGGTTTTGGCTGGTTTAGGGCAGTTTTGGGTACGCGTTTTTGGGGTTTGGGGCAGTTTTGGGGTATTTTTGGGGCCCTGGTACCTTTGGGGGTGCCTGGCGCTGGGAGGTTGGGGGAGATGAGGAGGAGGAGGGAGGAGGAGAAGGTGGAGAGGAGGCTGAAGGTCACCGGGACTTGGGGGTTGAGGACACCCCCATCTGGGGTCTGAGCTCTGGGATTTGGGGTCTGGGCCCTGGAATTTGGGGTCTGGATCTGGGATTTGGGGTCTGGATCTGGGATTTGGGGTCTGAGCCCCAGATTTGGGGTCTGAGCCCCAGGATTTGGGATCTGAGCTCTGGGATTTGGGGTCTGAGCCCCAGAATTTGGGGGCTTGCTCTGTTATTTGGGGTCTCAGCCCCAGATTTGGGGCTTTGCTCTGTTATTTGGAGTGTGAGCCCCAGATTTGGGGTCTGAGCCCTGGAATTTGGGATCTTGCTCTGTTATTTGGGGTCTTAGCCCCGGATTTGGGGCCTTGCTCTGATATTTGGGGTGTGAGCCCCAGATTTGGGGCCTTGCTCTGATATTTGGGGTGTGAGCCCCAGATTTGGGGCCTTGCTCTGATATTTGGGGTGTGAGCCCCAGATTTGGGGCCTTGCTCTGATATTTGGGGTCTGAGCCCCAGATTTGGGGTTTGAGCCCTGGAATTTGGGATCTTGCTCTGTTATTTGGGGTCTTAGCCCTGGATTTGGGGCCTTGCTCTGTTATTTGGGGTGTGAGCCCCAGATTTGGGATCTTGCTCTGTTATTTGGGGTCTTAGCCCCGGATTTGGGGCCTTGCTCTGTTATTTGGGGTGTGAGCCCCAGATTTGGGATCTTGCTCTGATATTTGGGGTGTCAGCCCCGGATTTGGGGCCTTGCTCTGTTATTTGGGGTGTGAGCCCTGGAATTTGGGGTGTGAGCTCTGATATTTGGGGTGTGAGCCCTGGAATTTGGGGTCCCCAGGAGGCCGTGCTGCGGGAGCAGCTGCAGGGGCTGCTGGAGGAGGAGGAGGAGGAGGAGGAGGAGGAGGAAGGGCAGCAGGAGGAGGATGAAGAGCGGGATCGGCCCCACAGACGGGAACAGCCCGGCCGGAAAACGGAGAAACAGCGACGGAAGGAGAAGGAGCAGAGGGAGAAGGTGAAGGGAGGGATTGGGAGCGGGGTCGGGATTGGGGGATTGGGATTGAGGGGATTGGGGTCGGGATTGGGGGATTGGGGTTGGGGTAGGGTGGGATTGGGGGGTGGGATTGGGATTGAGGGGATTGGGGTTGGGGTCAGGATTGGGATTGGGGGTGGGATTGAGGGGATTGGGGTTGGGGTTGGATTGGGATTGGGGTTGGGATTGAGGGGATTGGGGTTGGGGTTTGGAGGGATTGGGGTTGGGGTTATTGGGGTCAGGAGGGGGAGTGGGGTTGGGGTTGGGGTCAGGATCAGGATTGTGGTCCAGGTTGGGGTTGGGATTGAGGGGATTTGGATTGGGGTCGGGATTGGGATTGGGGTCGGGATTGGGGTCAGCATTGGGATCAAGATTGGTGTTGGGGTCAGGACTGGGGGCAGTGGGACAAGGCAGGGATCGGTGGGGTCAGGATGGATCCCTGATGGATTTATGGGGTCAGGGATGGACTTAGAGGATCCCTGATAGGTCTGTGGGATCAGGGATGGGATCAATAATGTATTTATGGGATTTCCCCCAGGCCGGTGCCCGTGCCCGTTTAGCCACCCAGAGACGCCAGGGGCTGTTCCAGGGCTGTGTTTATGGGATCAGTGATGGGATCAATGATGGGTTTATAGGATCAATGATGTATTTATGGGATCAGTGATGGATTTACGGGATCCCTGATGGATTTATGGGATCAATGATGTTTTTATGGGATCCCTGATGTGTTTATGGGATTCCCCCAGGCCGGCGCCCGTGCCCGTGCCCGCCTGGCCCTGCAGAGGCGCCAGGGGCTGTTCCAGGGCTGGGTTTATGGGATCAGTGATGGGATCAATGATGTTTTTATAGGATCAGTGATGGGTTTATGGGATCAGTGATGGATTTATGGGATCAGTGATGGATTTATGGGATCCCTGATGTGTTTATGGGATCAGTGATGGATTTATGGGATCCCTGATGTATTTATGGGATTCCCCCCAGGCCGGTGCCCGTGCCCGCCTGGCCCTACAGAGGGGCCAGGGGCTGTTCCAGGGCTGGGTTTATGGGATCCCTGATGGGATCACTGATGGGTTTATGGGATCAGGGCTGGGTTTATGGGATCCCTGATGGGATCAATGATGTTTTTATGGGATCCCTGATGTGTTTATGGGATTCCCCCAGGCCGGCGCCCGTGCCCGTGCCCGCCTGGCCCTGCAGAGGGGCCAGGGGCTGTTCCAGGGCTGGGTTTATGGGATCAGTGATGGGGTCAGTGATGTGTTTATGGGATCCCTGATGTGTTTATGGGATCCCTGATGGATTTACGGGATCCCTGATGGATTTATGGGATCCCTGATGTGTTTATGGGATTCCCCCAGGCCGGTGCCCGTGCCCGCCTGGCCCTGCAGAGGGGCCAGGGGCTGTTCCAGGGCTGGGTTTATGGGATCAGTGATGGGATCAATGATGGGTTTATGGGATCCGTGATGGATTTACGGGATCCCTGATGTATTTATGGGATCCCTGATGTGTTTATGGGATCCCTGATGTGTTTATGGGATCCCTGATGGGTTTACGGGATCCCTGATGTGTTTATGGGATTCCCCCAGGCCGGTGCCCGTGCCCGTTTGGCCGCCCAGAGGCGCCAGGGGCTGTTCCAGGGCTGGGTTTATGGGATCCCTGATGGGGTCAATGATGTTTTTATAGGATCAATGATGGATTTATGGGATCAGTGATGGATTTATGGGATCCCTGATGTGTTTATGGGATCCCTGATGTGTTTACGGGATTCCCCCAGGCCGGTGCCCGCGCCCGTGCCCGTTTGGCCGCCCAGAGGCGCCAGGGGCTGTTCCAGCTGCGCTCCCTGCGCCGCTCGCTGCTCCTGCGGGACCTGGAGCTGCGGCGCCGGCGGCTCCTGCGGGAGCGGAACCGGCGCTGCGGGAAACGGCCCCGAAGCGGCTGGGACGGCTCCGGTGCGGGGGAAAAATGGGGAAAAATTTGGGGGAAAATTGGGGGAAAATGGGGGTTTGGGGATTGAAAAATGGGGATTTGGGGGTTTGGGGATTGAAAAATGGGGGAAAATGGGGTTTGGGAAGGGGAAAAATGGGGATTTGGGGAGGGAAATAGGGAATTGGAGGGTTTGGGGATTTTGAGGTTTGAAAAATGGGGATTTGGGGTTTGGGGATTGAAAAATGGGGTTTGGGAAGGGGAAAAATGGGGGTTGGGGGGATTAAAATGGGGATTTGGGGGGGAAACGGGAATTTTGGGGAGGGAAATAGGGAATTGGAGGGTTTGGGGATTTTGGGGAGGGAAAGATGCAAATTTGGGACGAGATTGGGGCAGAAAAGGGAATTGGGGAGGGGGAGATTTGGGATTTTGGGGGGAAATAAAGGGCAGGGTTTGGGGTGATCTCCCTTTTTCGGGAGATGGGATTTGGAGTGCTCGCCCTTTTTTGAGGGCAAAAATGCCAATTTTGGTTCTTGGCAGCTACGAGGAGCCTGAGCCCGAGGTGCAGCTGAGCGAGGAGATCGCAGAGTCCCTGAGGAGCCTCCGGGTGCGTCTGGGGCACAATCTCATTCCGGGGAAAAAAAGCTCATTTTTTGGGGAAAATCCTCTTTTTTTGTGGGAGGAATTCTCATTTTTGGGGGAAAAAAAATCTCAATTTTTGGGGAGAAAAAAATCCTCGTTTTGGTGGGAAAAAATCCCTATTTTTGGGGGGAAATCCCCATTTTTTTCTTAATCCCCATTTTTTGGTAAAAAGATCCTCATTTTTTAGGGGGAAACCCCCATTTTTGGGGAAAATCCACTTTTTTGGGGAAAGATTCCCATTTTTGGGGATAATCCGCTTTTCGGGGGAAACTCAATTTCTTGGGGAGAAAAAATCCCATTTTGGGGGGAAAAAAATCTCGTTTCAGGAGGGAAAAATCCTCTTTTTTTGTGGGAAGAATTCTTATTTTGGGGGAAAAAAATCTTATTTTAGGAGGAAAAAATCCTCTTTTTGGTGGGAAGAATTCTTGTTTTTGGGGGAAAAAAAATCTCATTTTAGAAGTGAAAAATCTCTTTTTTGTGGAAAGAATTCTCATTTTGGGGGGAAAAAAAATCTCAATTTTTGGGGGAAAAAATCCTCATTTTGATGGGAAAAGTCCCTGTTTTGATGGGAAAAATCCTCATTTTGGTGGGAAAAAATGCCCATATTGGGGTGAAAATGCCCATTTTGGGGTGAAAATGCCCATTTTGGGGTGAAAATGCCCATTTTGGGGTGAAAATGCCCATTATTTTGGGGTGAAAATGCCCATTTTGGGGTGAAAATGCCCGTGTTTGGTGCAGCAGCCGGTGACGAGAGCCATCCTTGCGCTGGGAGGTTCCCGATGTCGGGAATTCTGTGAAGGGTTCGGGCTCCGGGGTTTTGTCGCGTGGACGAGGCCCCGGCCGGGCTGAGGCTGCTCAGAGCCCCAACCTGGGCTCCCAAACCTCAGAAATTCCCCAAAAACGCAAATTTGGGATTTGCTGCGTTGCAGCCCCAGGGGAACCTGCTCAGGGATCGATTCCGGAGCCTGCAGAGGAGGAACGTGCTGGAGCCGCGCCTCAGGGCCAGGTGAGTCACCAAATTTACAGGGGAAACCCAAATTCAGGGGGGGAATCCAAAATTTACACTGAAAACCTCACAATTTACACGGAAAACCTCAAAATTTACACAGAAAACCTCAAAATATACACTGAAAACCTCAAAATTTACACAGAAAACCCCAAAATTTGGGGGGAAAAAACCCCAAAATTCACACAGAAAACCCCAAAATTTACACAGAAAACCTCAAAATTTACAGGGAAAACCCCAAAATTTACCCAGAAAACCTCAAAATTTACACGGAAAACCTCAAAATATACACGGAAAACCTCAAAATTTACACAGAAAACCTCAAAATTTACCCAGAAAACCCCAAAATTTACACAGAAAACCCCAAAATTTACAGGGAAAACCCCAAAATTTGGGGGGAAAAAACCCCAAAATTTACACAGAAAACCTCAAAATTTACACGGAAAACCTCAAAATTTACACGGAAAACCCCAAAATTTACACAGAAAACCTCAAAATTTACACAGAAAACCCCAAAATTTACACAGAAAACCTCAAAATATACACGGAAAACCTCAAAATTTACACAGAAAACCCCAAAATTTACACGGAAAACCCCAAAATTTACACAGAAAACCCCAAAATTTACACAGAAAACCTCAAAATATACACGGAAAACCCCAAAATTTACACAGAAAACCTCAAAATTTACACAGAAAAACCTAAATTTGGGGGAGAAAAAACCCCAAAATTCACACAGAAAACCCCAAAATTTACACAGAAAACCCCAAAATTTACACAGAAAACCCCAAAATTTACACGGAAAACCCCAAAATTTACACAGAAAACCTCAAAATTTACCCAGAAAACCTCAAAATTTACACAGAAAACCCCAAAATTTACACAGAAAACCCCAAAATTTACACAGAAAACCTCAAAATTTACACAGAAAACCTCAAAATTTGGGGGGAAAAAACCCCAAAATTCACACAGAAAACCCCAAAATTTACACAGAAAACCCCAAAATTTACACAGAAAACCTCAAAATTTACACGGAAAACCCCAAAATTTACACGGAAAACCCCAAAATTTACACGGAAAACCCCAAAATTTACACAGAAAACCCCAAAATTTACACAGAAAATCCTAAATTTGGGGGGAAGAAACCCCAAAATTCACACAGAAAACCCCAAAATTTACACAGAAAACCCCAAAATTTACACAGAAAACCTCAAAATTTACACAGAAAACCTCAAAATTTACACAGAAAACCCCAAAATTTACACAGAAAACCCCAAAATTCAGGAGGGGAATCCAAAATTTACACAGAAAATCCTAAATTTGGGGGGAAAACCCCAAAATTTACAGGGAAAACCCCAAAATTTACAGGGAAAACCCCAAAATTTACACAGAGAACCTCAAAATTTACACAGGTAATTCCAAAATTCAGGAGGTAAATCCAAAATTTACACAGAAAATCCTAAATTTGGCGGGGAAAAACCCCAAAATTTACACAGAAAACCCCAAGATTTTCACAATAAACCCCAAAATTCCCCAAAACCCCCAAAATTTTGCTTTTCTGACCCAAGTTTTTTGCTTTTCCCCAGGTTCAAGCGGCGCTACCGGGTGAAGTACGTGGAGAAGAGATCCTTCCGAGCCGTGACGTGAGTGGGGGGCGCCCCGGACTGCGGACCCCAAAATTGGGGATTGGGGACCCTGAAATTGGGAATTGGGGACCTCAAAATTGGGGAATTGGGGATCCCGAATTGGGGACCCCAAATTGGGACCCGGGAATGGGGGAATTGGGGACCTCGAAATTGGGGATTGGGGACCCGGGAATTGGGGATTGGGACCCCAGATTGGGGACCCCAAAATTGGGAATTGGGGACCCCAAAATTGGGAATTGGGGACCCCAGAATTGGGAATTGGGGACCTCAAAATTGGGGATTGGGGACCCCAAATTGGGAATTGGGGACCCCAAATTGGGGATTGGGGACCCCAGAATTGGGAATTGGGGACCCCAAAGTTGGGAATTGGGGACCCGGGAATTGGGAATTGGGGACCCCAAAATTGGGGATTGGGGACCCCAAAGTTGGGGAATTGGGGACCCCAAATTGGGAATTGGGGACCCCAAAGTTGGGGAATTGGGGACCCCAAATTGGGAATTGGGGACCCCAAAGTTGGGGATTGGGGACCCCAAAGTTGGGGAATTGGGGACCCCAAATTGGGAATTGGGGACCCCAGAATTGGGAATTGGGGACCCCAAATTGGGGATTGGGGACCCCAAATTGGGGACCCCGGATTGGGGATTGGGGACCCGGGAATTGGGAATTGGGGATCCCAAAATTGGGAATTGGGGACCCGGGAATGGGGGAATTGGGGACCTCGAAATTGGGGACCCCAGAATTGGGGAATTGGGGACCCTGAAATTGGGGATTGGGGACCCGGGAATTGGGGATTGGGACCCCAGATTGGGGACCCCAAAATTGGGAATTGGGGACCCCAAATTGGGGAATTGGGGACCCGGGAATTGGGGATTGGGGATCCCAAAATTGGGGATTGGGGACCCCAAATTGGGGACCCCAGAATTGGGGAATTGGGGACCCCAAAATTGGGAATTGGGGACCCGGGAATGGGGGAATTGGGGACCCCAAATTGGGGACCCTGAAATTGGGGACCCCGAATTGGGAACTGGGGACCCTGAATTGGGAATTGGGGACCCCAAAGTTGGGGAATTGGGGACCCCAAAATTGGGGATTGGGGACCCCAAAATTGGGGAATTGGGGACCCCAAAGTTGGGGATTGGGGACCCTGAAATTGGGGATTGGGGACCCCAAAGTTGGGGATTGGGGACCCCCTGAGCCCCCTGACCCTTCAGGGCCCTGTTGTGAGTCTGGGGGGATTCTGGAGGGGGGAACCCCCAAATTGGGGACCCCCCCCTGACCCCCCCTCCCCCATTTCTGTTCCAGGCTCTGACCGGGACCCCCCACCCAAAATAAACCCTTGGAGCAGCCTTGAGCCTGGGGGGCTTCTGTGGGCATCGGGGACAATTCTGGGGGGTCTGGGACAATTCTGGGGGGTCTGAGCCCATTCTGGGGGGGTCTGAGCTCATTCTGGGGGGTCTGAGCTCATTCTGGGGGGTCTGAGCTCATTCTGGGGGGTCTGAGCCCATTTTGGGGGGTCTGAGCTCATTCTGGGGGGGTCTGAGCTCATTCTGGGGGGTCTGAGCCCATTTTGGGGGGTCTGAGCTCATTCTGGGGGGTCTGAGCCCATTTTGGGGGCGTCTGGGACAATTCTGGGGGGGTCTGAGCCCATTCTGGGGGGGTCTGAGCCCATTTTGGGGGGTCTGAGCTCATTCTGGGGGGTCTGAGCCCATTCTGGGGGGTCTGGGACAATTCTGGGGGGTCTGAGCCCATTCTGGGGGGTCTGGGACAATTCTGGGGGGTCTGAGCCCATTCTGGGGGTCTGAGCCCATTCTGGGGGGCTTTGACCACCTCATTTTGGGGGGGTCTGGGACAATTTTGAGGGGCTTTGAACCCATTTTGGGGGATTCTGACCCAAATTTTGGGGGCTCTGGGCTCATTTTGGGGGGCCTTTTTTGGGAATTTTGAGGATCTGAACCCATTTTGGGGGGGTCTGACCCCAGTTTTGGGGAGTCTGGGCCCATTTTGGGGGGCTCTGAACCCATTTTGGGGGGCCTTTTTTGGGAATTTGGGGGGCTCTGGGCTCATTTTTGGGGGTCTGGGACAAATTTTGGGGATTCTGACCCCAGTTTTGAGGGGGGTCTGGGACAATTTTTGGGAATCTGGGCTCATTTTGGGGGGGTCTGGGACAATTTTGGGGATTCTGAGCCCATTCTGGGGGACTTTGATCTCATTTTGGGGGTGCTGAGCCCATTTTGGGGATTCTGACCCCAATTTTTTGGGGGGGTCTGGGACAATTTTGGGGATTCTGACCCCAATTTTTTGGGGTCTGAGCCCCCCTTTCCCACGGGGACGCCCCCAAATCCACTCAGGTTTTTGTCGCCCCTTTATTGACATTTGGGGGGGCTCTGCCCCCCCCAGCACCTCTGAGCCCCCTCCCCAAAATCACCATTCCCCTCAAATGAATACAAATTTCAATAAATGCACCCCAAAAAATGGAAAGCTCTAAATTAAATTACAAAGGTCTAAAAACGAATTTAAATCTGCTAAAATAAATGCAAATTCCCCCCAAATTAATACAAACTTCTAAAAATAAATACGAAGCTCCCTAAATTAAATACAACCCTCCCAAAAATAATTCTACATTTCCCTAAAATTAATAAAACCCCCCCAAAATAAATACAAATCCCTCTTTTTAAATAGATCCCAAAATAAATAAAAACCTCCCTAAAATAAATAGAAATGTCACTAAAATAAATACAAATGCCTCAAAATAAATAAAAATCTTCCTAAATAAATACAAATTTCACTAAAATAAATACAAATGCCTCAAAATAAATAAAAATTTTCCTAAATAAATACAGATTTCACTAAAATAAATACAAATACCCCAAATAAATGCAAATTATCCCAGCCCCATTTGCACCTGGGGGGGCCAAAATTAAATCAGGGGAACAAAACGAGGAGGGGGAAAAAAACAGCAGCAACATTTGGGGTGAAACCCTGAAATTTGGAGAATTTGGGGGGATCTGAGGATTTTAGGGCTGAATTCCCGAGGGGTTTGGGGAGAAATTTCAGTTTTTTGGGTCCAGACTCCTCCCTGGTGTTTTGGGCGCAAAGTTCTGAATTTTTGGGAGGAATTTTGGTGTTTTTGGGAGCCAAACCCAGGAAGGTTTTGGGGCAAAAGTTCTGTCCCAAAGCTCAGGAATTTGGGGCTGAAATTTTGGAGATTTTAGGGACAAACCCCGGAAATTTGGGGGTGAAATCCCCACAGTTCTGGGGATAAACCCCGGAAATTTGGGGGTGAAATCCCCACAGTTTTGGGTTCCAACCCCGACAGTTTTTGGGACAAACCCCAGAGATTTGGGGGTGAAATCCTGGGGGGTTTTGGGGACAAACCCTGGAAATTTGAGGATGAAATCCCCACGAGTTTGGGGACAAACCCCAGAGATTTGGAGATGAAATCTCCACAGTTTTGGGGACAAACCCTGGAAATTTGGGGCTGAAATCCCCACAGTTCTGGGGTCTGAAACCCCAACAGTTCGGGGCTGATCCCTGCTCCTTTTCAGTCCAGTTCCTGATGATTTTGGTTCCAATTCCTGATGATTTTGGCGGCTCCGAGCTCCGGCGATTCAGGGGTGAAATCCCAGCAGTTGTGGCCCCAAACCTCGTTTGGGGTGAGATCCCAGCAGTTTGGGGTGAAATCCCAGCAGTTTGGGGTGAAATCCCAGCAGTTTGGGGTGAGATTCCAACACTTTGGGGCTCCGAATCCCAGCGATTCCAGGATGAAATCCCAACCTTTGGCTCCAGTCCCCATTTTGGGACCGAAATCCGGACCTTGGGGGCTCCAGTCCCCCCCGGTTTGGGGTGAAATCCCAGCAGTGCTGGCTCCAGTCCCCACCAGTTTGGGACCAAAACTCTCTCAGTTCTGGCTCCAGTCCGGGGCTGAACGCCTGCCCAGTTCCTCTCCTGATCCCATCTCAGTCGTGTCCATCCCGACCCCAATCCCATCCCAGTCCTGACCCCAGTCCTGATCCTGCCCCATCCCAACCCCAATCCTGTTTATCCCAGTCCCGCCCTAACCCAAATCCCACCCCAATTCTGATCCCATCCCAAATCCCATCCTACCCCAAATCCCACCCCAATCCTGACCCCAAATCCTGCTCCACGTCTTGCCCAGTGCAGGCTCTGATCTCGTCCATCTCCTTTCCTGACCCCAATCCCATCCCAATCCCAAATCCTACCCCATCACACGTAGGCCAGCTCGCTGCTCTGCGTCCTGCCCAGCTCTGATCCTGATCCCATCCCACCCCCAAACCCCAATCCCATCCCAATCCCAAATCCTACCCCATCACACGTAGGCCAGCTCGCTGCTCTGCGTCCTGCCCAGCTCTGATCCTGATCCCATCCCAATCCCAAACCCCAATCCCAAATCCCAAACCCCAAATCCCATCACACGTAGGCCAACTCGCTGCTCTGTGTCCTGCCCAGCTCTGATCCTGATCCCAATCCCACCCCAAACCCCAATCCCATCCCAATCCCATCACACGTAGGCCGACTCACTGCTCTGATCCTGATCCCATCCCAATCCCAAACCCCAATCCCAAATCCCAAACCCCAAACCCCAGATCCCATCACCAGCGCTCTTGTCCTGCCTCTGATCCTATCCCATCCCAAACCCAAACCCCATCCCATCCCATCCCGTAGGCCGACTCACTGCTGTCTGATACCCTCCCACAACCTCATCACAGTAGGCCGACTGCTGCTCTGATCCCTCCCATCCAACCCCATCCATCACACGTAGGCCGACTCGCTGCTCTGCGTCCTGCCCAGCGCTGGCACCGTTGCCGCCGCCGCCGCTGTCCCGCCCTTGCGCGGGCCCCCAGGCTCTTGGCGCTGGCGGGCCTCGGACGGCGGCGCGCACCTTGCGCCAGCCCAGGTGGTTGAGCTCGGCCAGGTTGAGCAGCACGCAGACCCCCGAGACGGCGAACATGAAGACCAGGAAGACGCTCTTCTCGGTGGGCCGCGACACGTAGCACTCCACCTCCTTGACGCACGGGTAGCGGTCGCACTCGAAGATGGCCGGCACGTTGAAACCGTACAGGAAGTACTGCCCGCCCAGGAAGCCGATCTCCAGCGCGTTCCTGAACACCACCTGGGCATGAGAGGGACAGGTGAGGGGTTGGGAACCCTCCTGAACACCACCTGGGCATGAGAGGGACAGGTGAGATAGGTGAGATGGGCTGGAGATCTCCAGCGCGTTCCTGAACACCACCCGGGCATGAGAGGGACACGTGAGGGTGTGAGAGAGACAGGTGAGGGCTTGGGGGCTGTCCTGGAGCTCTCCTGAACACCAGAGATGGGCTGGAGATATCCAGCACGTTCCTGAACACCACCTGGGCATGAGAGGGACAGGTGAGATGGGCTGGGAGTGTCCTGAACACCTGGGCTACAGCACAGACAGGTGAGATGGGCTGGAGATCTCCAGCGCGTTCCTGACCACCACCTGGCCACAAAACGTCACAAAAGGGACCCAAAGCTGGACGCCAGCTCTGCAAACCCACCTGGATGACGTAGAACCTGGAGATGCCCTCCTGCCGTTTCACCTTGGCGCTGCGCTGGGGCCTCGCCATGCCCAGCTCGGCGGGCTCCTCCTTGGGCGCCCCCTCGGCGCCCAGGCCCCCGTTGGCCTTGGGCCGGCGCGGCTCCAGCAGCGGCTGCAGGAAGGAGCAGCGGCGCTCGCGCTGCTTGGCCGCCTGGTGCACCGAGTAGGTGATGAAGCACAGGCTGGGCGTGCACACCAGGATGATCTGGAACACCTTGGGCAGAAAAGGGGAAATTCTCCAGGGTAGAAATTCACATTTGGGTTCAGGTGGAATTCACGTGTTTGAGTAGGGAGCTTGATGTGTTGTCTGAGTGCAAAAAGCCTGGGCTCAGAGAAACTGCTTCAGTGAAGGACAGAGAGCTGAGGGTCAGCGGGGTGCTGGGGATGGACAGAGGGAATGACCACCATGGTCAGCAGGGTCCTGGGGATGGACAGAGGGAATGACCACCAGGGTCCTGGGGATGGACAGAGGGAATGACCAGCAGGGACAGGGAATGACCAGGAGAATCAGGGAATGACCACCAGGGTCAGCAGGGTCCTGGGGATGGACAGGGGGACAGGGAACAACCACCATGGTCAGAGAAATGGACAGAGGGACAAGGACAGCAAAGTGACCACCACACTCAGCAGGGTCAGGGGACAGGGACACAAAGGGTGATAAAGAGAAACAGAAACTGCTGTGAGAGCAGCTCAACCTGACCTAAGAATTCTTTCTGATAAAGAAGAACCAGCAGCAAACATCACTGAAATTCGTAAAAATGAAATACGTGGAATTTTGAAGATGGGAAATTTTGAGTATGTGAAACCTTTTGTGAAATTGCATGCATATGGACTTGAGAGGGGCATAAAAAGGGACCTGAAGTTCCCAGAAGGATAAAAAGGGACCTGAAGTTCCCAATTCCCACATGTCATTTTAGGGGAACGGTTCTCACATGTGCCCAGCGCTGTAATAATCATTTTTTTCCCAACTTTCACCGAAGTTTTGGGTTTTGATTTGTGGTTTTGAGTTGTGTGTATCTGCGCAGACGTACCCAGTAGCGGATGTGGGAGATGGGGAAGGCTTTGTCGTAGCAGGCCTGGTTGCAGCCCGGCTGCAGCGTGTTGCACATGAACATGGTCTGCTCGTCCTCGTAGACCGTCTCGCCCACGATGGCCACGATCAGGATGCGGAAAATGACCACCACGGTCAGCAGGATCCTGGGGAGGGACACAGGGAATGACCACCATGGTCAGCAGGGTCAGGAATGACCACCAGGGTCAGCAGGATCCTGGGGAGGGACACAGGGAATGACCACCATGGTCAGCAGGGTCAGGGAATGACCACCAGGGTCAGCAGGGTCAGGAAATGACCACCATGGTCAGCAGGATCCTGGGGAGGGACACAGGGAACGGTCAGCAGGGTCAGGGAATGACCACCAGGGTCAGCAGGGTCAGGAAATGACCACCATGGTCAGCAGGATGCTGGGGGTGGACGGAGGGACAGGGAATGACCAGGAGAATCAGGGAATGACCACCACCGTCAGCAGGATCAGGGAAATGGACACAGGGCCAGCTAAGTGACCACCATGGTCAGCAGGATCCTGGGGACAGGGACAGGTGAGGTGGGGAGGGGTCTGCACTGGGAGTGACAGCTGGGGTGACACCTGGGGCTGGGGTTCCCCCACCCCAGCCTGGCTCACCTGGCCCTACCTGGCCACGTGTCCCCTGCCAGGCACGTGGCTCACCTGGGGGCTCACCTGGGGGCTCACCTGGCCCCCCCAGAGCTCCCCTGGCCCCCCCAGGTGTCACCTGGGCCACCCCCAGGTCTCTCCTGCCCCCCCCAGGTCTCACCTGGCCACCACCACGTGGCCGCCCAGGTGCTGCCCGCAGGGACCGTGGGCGGCCCTGAGCCACGCGGGTCACCCGGGGCCACCTGGGTCACACCTGGGTCACACCTGGGTCACACCTGTTCCCTCCCAATCCCACCCGGGGACACCTTTGGGGACACGTGGGGACCTTTTCCTCCCTCCCCCCAGAGGGGCCCCCCAGGCTGTCCCAGTGCCACACCAGTGCCACCAGTGCCACACCAGTGCCACCAGTGTCACCTGCTGCCCGAGGGGAGGTGACAGCGGGGAGGGGACAGCGGCGGGGGGCGGGGGGAGCTCCCGGGGTGTTGGGAGGGGATTTCAGGGGCCAGGGGGGGATTTGGGGGTCTCTGAGGGGGATTTGGGGGGGATTTGGGGGTACCTGGGATGGATTTGGGTCCCGGGGATGAATTTGGGGTGCCAGGGATGGATTTGGGGTGGATCCAGGGGTCCCGCGGGTGGGATCGGGGGTCTCGGGGATGGATTTGGGGTGGATCCGGGGGTAGGTTTGAGGTCTCGGGGATGGATCCGGGGGTCCCGGTGCTGCGATTTGGGGTCTCGGGATGGATCCGGGGAGTCCAGGGGTGGATTTAAGGGCGGATCCGGGGGTCCCGGGGGTCTCTGACCTGCCGATCATGGTGGAGTGCTGCTGCACCGCCGCCTCCAGCAGCCGCTCCAGGATGGTCCATTCGCCCATGGCTCCGGCCCGGGGGGCAACGGGACCCCCCGAGACCCCCCCGGAACCCCCCGGACCCCCCGGGACCCCCCGGACCCCGGAACCCCCGGGACCCCCCGGCTCAGCTGCGGCGCCCCCCGCGCCCCCCCCGCCCCCCGGGATCGGGCGGATCCAGCGGAACCCCGGGATCCATCCGAGCGCTGGGGGAGGGGAGGGGCGGGACTGGGAGCACTGGGGACACTGGGGGAGGGACTGGGAGGGACCGGGATAAACTGGGCGGGACTGGGAGGGACTGGGATAAACTGGGCGGGACTGGGAGGGACTGGGGGATAAACTGGGCGGGACTGGGAGGGACCGGGATAAACTGGGCGGGACTGGGAGGGACTGGGATAACTGGGCGGGACTGGGCGGGACTGGGAGGGACCGGGATAAACTGGGCGGACTGGGAGGGACTGGGAGGGACCGGGGATAAACTAGGGGGACTGGGAGGGACTGGGATAAACTGGGGGACTGGGGTGGGAGGACCGGGATAAACTGGGCGGACTGGGGAGGACTGGGATAAACTGGGGGGATGGGAGGGACCGGGATAACTAGGCGGGATGGGGGGACGGGGGCGGGATGGGAGGGATGGGGGAGTGGGAGCGCTGGGGGAGGGACTGAGGGAGGGAGTGGGAGAACTGGGGGAGGGACTGGAAGGGACCGGGCTCTGGTTTCACTGATCCCAGCGGTGTTCCCGTACTGGTTTCCCTGGTCCCGCACTGGTTTCCCTGGCCCCGCCCCTCCCGCGCATGCGCAGTTGCCGCCATGGCGCCGCTCCGAGTCCATGTCCTTTACTGGTACCGGGGGGCCCAAATTGGGGGGGCCCAAATTGGGGGGCCCCAATTCTGGGGGTGTCCCCAATTCTGGGGGGTCCCTGATCCCGGGGGGGGCGGGGCTCTAATTCTGGGGTGGGGGTCGTTAATCCTGGGGGGTGTGTCCCCAATTCTGGGTTCGTCCCCAGTTCCGGGTGTCCCCAATTCTGGGGGTGTCCCTAATTCCGGGCGGGGTCCCCAGTTCTGGGGGGGTTCCCCAGTCCCATGGGGGGGGGAGGGTCCCTAATTCTGGATTTGTCCCCAATTCTTGGGGGGTTCCCCTAATTCTGGGTTTGGCCCCAATTCTGGGTGAGGGTCCCCAGTCCCGGGGGTGTCCCCAGTTCTGGGGGGGTTCCCCAGTCCCATGGTGGGGAGGGTCCCTAATTCTGGGTTTGTCCCCAATTCTTGGGGGTGTCCCTATTCTGGGTGAGGGTCCCCAATCCCAAAATGGGTTGGGGGTCCCATTTTAACCCCCCCCCTCACTGCCCATCCCCCAGCGGAGCCTGAGGCTACAAACCCAAGGTGAGCCCCTCCCCCACCCCCTTTTCTGACCGCCCCCTCCCCAAAATCCGGGGGGGGACCCCAAAATATCCAGGGGGGAGCCCCCACCCCATTGCAGACCCCTCCCCAAATTGCAGTTTGTGAAACTGAAGCAGGAACTGGAGCGGCGCTTCCCGGGAGCCCTGGACGTGGTGGGGCTGGGGTCCCCAAATCTGGGGGGGGTCTGGGATGATTTGGGGCTGGGGTCCCCAAATCTGGGGGGATCTGGGGTGATTTGGGTCTGGGGTCCCCAAATCTGGGGGTCTGGGGTGATTTGGGGCTGGGGGACCCCACAATTTTGGGGTGGAATCCAGAGGATTTTGGGAGAACCTTGGGGTTTTTGGGGTGGGTCCCCAGAGGGGATTTTGGGGGATTTTGGGGATTTTTTGGGGTTGGGTCCCAAGGGGGGATTTTGGGGGTTTTGGGGCGGGGTCCCCAGAGGGGATTTCGGGGGATTTTGGGGGATTTTTGGGGCGGGGTCCCCAGAGGGGATTTCGGGGGATTTTGGGGAATTTTTTGGGGCGGGGTCCCCAGGGGGGATTTTGGGGTCTCTCAGCTGCCCCCCCCCCCCCCAGAGCGGCCAGGGCACCCCGGAGGTGACGGGATGGTTTGAGGTGACCGTGGGGGGACACCTGGTCCACTCCAAAAAGGTGGGTGCCCCTCCCCCCACCCCACTTTGGGGTCCCCCTCCCCATTTGGGGGTCCCTGTCCCCAATTTTGGGGTGTCCCCCCCCAGAACGGCGATGGCTTCGTGGACAGCGACCCCAAACTGCTCAAGATCGTGGCCGCCATCGAGTCCTGCCTGGCCTAGGCCCCGCTAGGGGGGTGCTGTCGCGACGTGTCGCGATAGAGCGCGAGATATCGGCAGATATCGCGATATAGAGCGATATATCTGCACATATCGTGATACAGAGCGATATATCAGGAGATATCGCTGGATATCGTGATATATCAGGGAATATCAATGAATATCGTGATACAGCGCCAGATAGCGGCGGATATATCACAATATATTGGGAAATCTCAATGAATGTTGCGATATAGTGCTGGATATCGGCGGATATATCACGATACATTGAGAGATATTGATGGATATGGCCAGGTATCAGAAGGTATCGGGACATATCCCTGAATATTGCGATATATCAGGAAATATCAGGAGATATTGCTGGACGTCACGATATATTGAGAGATATCAGGAGATATCACCGGATATTGCGATATATCAGGAGATATCGCCGGATATCACGATACATCAGGGAATATCGCGCTATATCGTGAGATACCGCCGGATATCTCTCGCTATCGGGACATGTCGCGACAGCGCTGCCCCCCCCAGCCCCACCCCCCCCGCGCTCCATGACGGAATCGCCGAAACGCCGCCGGCACCGGGCGCTGCCCTGACCCCGCGGGGACAACGGGCTGGGGGAGCCCACCCAATCCCACCAATCCCACCCTAATCCCACCCAAATCCACTACCCTTCATCCCACCCTAATCCCACCCTAAATCCCACCCTAATCCCACCCTAAATCCCACCCTAATCCCACCCGAAATCCCACCCTAAATCCCCTGCATCCCACCCTAATCCCACCCTAATCCCACCCGAAATCCCACCCTAATCCCACCCTAATCCCACCCTAAATCCCTCTGAGCCCACCCTAAATCCTTCAAATCTCTCCCAAAACCCTCAAATCCCATCCAAAATCCTTCATTCCACCCTAATCCCACCCTAAATCCCTTTATCCCACCCCAAATCCCTCAGATCCCATCCAAAATCCCTTCACTCCACCCTAAACCCTCAGAGCCCACCCTAAATCCTTCAAATCCCTCCCAAAACCCTCAAAATTCACCCAAAGTCCCTCAGATCCCATCCAAAATCCTTCATTCCACCCTAAATCCCTCAAATCCCACCTGAAGCCCCTCAGATTCCACCCAAAACTGTCAAATTTCCCTCTAAATCCCTCAAATCCCACCCAAAATCTCTTCATCCCACACCAAATGCTTCAAATCCCACCCTAAATCCCTCCAATTTCACCCAAACCCCTCCAATTTCCCCCGAAATCCCTCAAATCCCACCCTAAATCCCTCCAATTTCACCCAAACCCCTCCAATTTCCCCCGAAATCCCTCAAATCTCACCCCAAACCCCTCAAATTTCACCCAAACCCCTCCGATTTCCCCCAAAATCCCTCAAATCCCTCCCAAAACCCCTCAAATCCTTCCCAAAACCCCTCCAATTTCCCCCCAAATCCCTCAAATCCCTCCCAAAACCCCTCCAATTTCACCCCAAATCCCTCAGACCCCATCCTAAATATTTCACTCCACCCCAAATCCTTCCTATCCCACCCCAAAATCTTTTTCCTCCCTCTCCCCAAAAATCCCCTTTTTACCCCCAAATCCTTCCCCTGGCTCCGGAGCCTCCTCTTTTCCCCGAGCTGCCTTCGCCGACGCCGTTTTGAGCCAAATTCGGCTTTTTTGGGGATTTTCCTCCCACGGAACTTTCCCTGACAGGCTGAAAAATGGGAAAAATTCTTTTAAACCACTGAAAATACCCAATTATTTGATTATTCCCTCATTTATTTGTTCTTCACCCTCCACTTTGTGGCCTTTTGGGAATAAAACATCAGAAATTTGAGCCGGATTTGGGTGGATTTTGGGCTGTTTATGGTTTTAGGGGAAAATGGAGCTGAGGGAGGAGGGATGGGGGCTGTGCCCTTCAAAATTCCATTTTTTTGTTTAATTCTAAAAGCCAGAATCGTGGAATTGTGAAATTGTTCATTTTGGGAATAAAAGGATGGATTTGGTTTGGAGTTTTGGGGTTGTTTCAGGGTTTTTTTGGGATCAACACACTTTGAGTTCTTCTAACTTTCATCTGTTTACTTAATCCTAAAAAAGAATTAATGAAATCACGGAACTGCTCCTTTTGGGAATAAAAGATGGAAAACCAAGAAGGTTTTGGTTGGTTTTATGGATTCTTGGGGGGTTTTTTGTTGGTTTTGTGGGGTTTTTTGGGAAATTTTTGGTTGGTTTTGTGAGGTTTTTTGGGGGGGATCCTACCGGGTGTTTTCATGGGAAAAGAGAGCAACAATGCCTCGCTCCGAGTTCCCCCAAACTCCATTCTCTTTCTTAAACCCCAAACCCAACAACCCAGAGTTGGGAAATTATAGAAATTATGGAATTATGGAATTTTGAAGCGGAAAAATCTCCCGGATCCCCTCAGGGCCTCACGGCGCCCAAAATGGCGGCAGAGCCTCACTCCGAGTTCTTCCAAACCCCGTCCTCCAGCTTAAACCCCCAAACCAAACATCCCGGCGTTTGGAAATAATGTAATTGATGGAAATTATGGAATTAATGGAATTTTGAAGCGGAAAAATCTCCCGGATCCCCTCAGGCCCTCACGGCGCCCAAGATGGCGGCGCGGCCTCACCTCAGCCGACCCCCCCCGTTCCCGCCCCGCCGCGCGCGGGGCACGACGGGAACCGCCCTCAGCCGGGACCCGCCATTTTCTGCCGGGAAAGGCGGGAAGGGGGAGATCGAAGCCGCCGCAGCTGCATCGCGGGACCCGCACGGCTCCAGCGCCGCCGCCAGCGCCGCTCGCAGGTACCTGGGGCGCGGCGGCGGTCGGGGGTCGGTACCGGGGAGTGGTGGGGGGGGAAGCACCGGGAAGGCTCCGGTACCGGGGGAGGGTGGGGGGGCCGGGGTCGCCTGAGGAGACGCTTCTACTTAATCCCGCCTTCCGTGCGGTGCCGCGCGCTGATTGGCCAGAAGGTCGCGACGTGATTGGCTGTGAGGCACGTCTATCAAAGGCAGGGCGCGTGAGCGCCGCCGCCCCGGCGAATCAGCGGGGGCTTCGCGGAGTCTACTGGGTGTTGTAGTTCGCGGCTGCGCCGGCGTCGCGCTCAACCAATCAGGAGCTGGGAGTGACACGTCACGCGGCGCGGGGCGCTGCTGGGAGTTGTAGTCGCGTAGGCCGCGCGCGGCCCTCTCTCCCGGTTTTTCCCGTTTTTCCCGTTTTTTTCCCCCCGTTTCTCTCCCCGCCGCTCCCGGCGCGCTCAGGCTGTGACGGCCCGGGATGGCCCGCACCAAGCAGACGGCTCGGAAATCCACCGGCGGCAAAGCGCCGCGCAAGCAGCTCGCCACCAAGGCGGCCCGGAAGAGCGCGCCGTCCACGGGGGGCGTCAAGAAACCGCATCGCTACCGGTAACTGGGCAGACTGGGGGGGACTGGGGGGATACTGGGGACACTGGGAGGGACTGGGAACACTGGGACAGGGAGGGGACACAGGTGGGCCACAGGGACACTGGGGTGGGTGACAGGGAGAGGACAAAGGGACACAGAGGGGACACAGGTGAGTCACAGGGACATGGGAGTGATACAGGTGTGTGACAGGGCCAGGGAGGGCCACAGAGGGGACACAGGTGGGACACAGGGATGCAGAGAGGTGACACAGGTGGGTCACAGCGCCCCATAGGTGACACAGGGTGAGTGACAGGGACAGAGAGGTGACACAGGTGAGCATCAGGGCCAGGCAGGGGACACAGGTGGGACATGGGTCGCAGGGCCAGGGAGGGGACACAGGTGGGTCACAGGGACACAGGTGGGTGTCAGGGCCGCAGAGGTGCCTCAGGTGGGTGTCACCAGCCCGGGGTGCCCCATCAGTGTCCCCAATGTCCCCCCCAGCCCCGGGACGGTGGCGCTGCGCGAGATCCGGCGCTACCAGAAATCCACGGAGCTGCTGATCCGGAAGCTTCCGTTCCAGCGGCTGGTGCGGGAGATCGCGCAGGACTTCAAAACCGACCTGCGCTTCCAGAGCGCCGCCATCGGGGCGCTGCAGGTGAGGGGGACACACCTGGGCACACCTGGGACACACCTGGGATACACCTGAGCACACCTGGGCCAGGTGAGGGACACACCTGGGCACACCTGGGATACACTTGGGCACACCTGGGACACACCTGGGCACACCTGGGATACACCTGGGTACTGACAGTGACAGCCCAAAACCAACCTGCGCTTCCAGGCGAGGGACACACCTGGGCACACCTGGGACACCTGAGCACACCTGGGCAGGTGAGCACACCTGGGCACACTGCCGGTGGGCACACCTGGGCACACCTGGGATACACTTGGGCACACCTGGGACACACCTGGGTACTGACAGTGACAGCCCAAAACCAACCTGCGCTTCCAGAGCGCCGCCATTGGTGTCACCTGTGGGTGTTACCTGTGGGTGTCACACCTGTGCAGGAGGCCAGCGAGGCGTACCTGGTGGGGCTGTTCAGGGACACAGGGACACGGGGGTGGGACAGACGGATACAGGGGTGGGACAGAGGGACAGGGAGGTGACAGGTGACCCCATGGATGTCACACCTGTGTCACACCTGTGTCACACCTGTCCCCAGGAGGCCAGCGAGGCGTACCTGGTGGGGCTGTTCAGGGACACGGGGATGGGACAGACAGACACAGGGGTGGGACAGAGGGACAGGGAGGTGACAGGTGACCCCATGGATGTCACACCCGTGTCACACCTGTGTCACACCTGTCCCCAGGAGGCCAGCGAGGCGTACCTGGTGGGGCTCTTCGAGGACACCAACCTGTGCGCCATCCACGCCAAGCGCGTCACCATCATGCCCAAGGACATCCAGCTGGCGCGGCGGATCCGCGGCGAACGCGCCTGAGCCCAGGGCCAATTCCGGCGGATTCGGGCAAATTCCGGAATTCGGGGAGTTCTGGGAATCCCGGGATTCCGGAACGCCGAGAGTTCTGGGGCGGATTCCTCCCTTTTTTGTACAACTGGGGGTTCCACGTTTTTCTACGCGAGGGTTTTGGGGGAAATGGGAGGTTTTTGGGGGGGAAAAGTGGGAATTTTTTGGGGACAAAGCAGGAATTTTTTGGGGGAAAATTGGAATTTTTTTGGGGGAAAATAGGAATATTTGGGGAGAAAATCAGGTTTTTTTGGGGGGGGAAATGGGAATATTTTGGGGGAAATTGGGAATTTTTGGGGAAAAAAATGGGAATTTTTTGGGAGGAAAATGGGATTTTTTTTGGGGAAGAAAATGGGCAATTTTTTTGGAAAAAATGGGATTTTTTTGTGGGAAAATGGGAATTTTGGGGGGGGAAATGGGTTCTTTTGGGCAGAAAATGGGAATTTTTTGGGGGGGGAAATGGGAATTTTTTGGGGGCAGAAAATGGGGTTTTTTTGGGGGGGAAAATGGGAATTTTTTGGGAAGAAAATGGGAATTTTGGGGGGTCGGTGCTGCCCTGTTGGAATAAAGAGAAAAATCCCACGGAAAATTCTGGATTTCCTTTGGAATTCCCCCCCCCCCAAAATCTCTGGGGTTCCTCAAAATCTCTGGGGTTCCCCAAAATTTCTGTTTTCCCCCCAAAGGTGCCACCAGGTGTCCCCGAGGTGCCACCACCCCCCCAGCTGTGCCAAGGTCGCCGCTGTCCCCTCCCCGTTGCCCCACCCGGGGCAGAGTCCAGGCCGGGCGGTGCCACCTGTGCCAGGTGTGCCACCAAACGCCACCAAACGTCCCCAACCCCCACAGTGTCCCTTATCTGTCCCTTATCAAAGTCCGGACCCCGCCCTGGCAGCGGCCGGAACTGGGGGGGCCCCCGGGCTATAAAGGGACCCTGGTGGCACCTCTGTCACCTCTGTCACCTTTGTCACCGCTGCCGCCATGGCGTTTGTGCCCCCACCCGGGTACCAGCCCTCCTACAACCCGGTGGGTACCCCCGGAATGGGGCTGGGGGCGCCCCGAAAATGGGGGGGGAGGGGTCTGTGGGATATTTGGGGTCCCCGTCACCCTGGTGGGGACATCTGGGCACCTCGACACCCCAAAAATGAGGGGGAAAGGGTCTGGGGGGGGTCCCTGTCACCCCAAAAATGAGGGGAAGGGTTTGGGGGGGTCCCTGTCACCCTCCCAGTGACATTTGGGGTCCCTGTCACCCCAGAAAGTGGGGAGAGTTTGGGGTCCCTTTGTCCCCCCAGTGAAAAAGGAGGGAAAAAACGAGGGTTTGGGGGGTCTCTGGGACATTTCGGGGTCCCTGTCACCCTGGTGGGGACATTTGGGGTCCCTGTCACCCCAAAAACGGGGGGAGGGGTTTGGGGGGTCTCTGGGACATTTTGGGGTCCCTGTCCCCCTGGTGGGGACATTTGGGGACCCCCTGACCCCCCCTTTGTCCCCCCCAGCCCCTGCCCTACGTGGCCCCCGTGCCCGGGGGGCTCCGGCCTGGCATGGCCGTGTACGTGCAGGGGGTGGTGACCCCCCAGCCCGACTGGTAATGCTGGGCTGAACTGGGATAAACTGGGAGGGACTGGGGGGAATTTGGGACATTTAGGGGGGGATTTGGGGTACTGGGGGGCACTGGGAGGGAATTGGGGGGCACTGGGAGGGCACTGGGAGGGGATTGGGGACATTGGGGGATTTGGGGACATTTGGGGGTTTTTGGGGGGGATTTGGGGCACTGGGGGGGCACTGGGAGGGCACTGGGAGGGGATTGGGGACATTGGGGGGGATTTGGGGACATTTAGGGGAGGGATTTGGGGTACTGGGGGGCACTGGGAGCCACTGGGAGCCACTGGGAGGGACTGGAGGGCACGGGGACACTGGGGCACTGGGAGGGAATTGGGGACATTGGGAGGGGACTGGGGAGACCTTGGGGACACTGGGGGGACACTGGGAGGACACCTGAACCTGGTTGGGGTGGGGGTCTCGGGGGACACTGAGGTGAACCTGAAGTGACACTGAGGTGACACTGGGTGACACTGGGTGACACTGAGGTGAACGGTGACACTGGGTGACACTGGGTGACACTGAGGTGACACTGAAGTGACACTGAGGTGACACTGGGTGACACTGAGTGACACTGAGGTGACACTGGGTGACACTGAGTGACCCTGAGGTGACACTGAGGTGAACCTGACACTGGGTGACACTGGGTGACACTGAGGTGACACTGGGTGACACTGAGGTGACACTGAGGTGACACTGAGGTGACCCTGAGGTGACACTGGGTGACACTGGATGACCCTGAGGTGACCCTGAGGTGACCCTGAGGTGACACAGGTGTCCCTGCTGTCCCCAGGTTCCGCGTTAACCTGGCCACGGGGCCCCAGGAGGAGGCGGACGTGGCCCTGCACGTCAATGCCCGGTTTGGGGCGGGGGTCTCGGTGCTCAACAGCCGCCGGGGGGGGCACTGGGGGGACGAGCAGAGGCGGGACCTGCACCCCCTGTGCCCGGGGGGACCCTTCGAGATGGTCATCAGCGTCACCCCCGAGGGGTACCGGGTATGGGGAGGGGTCCCTGGGGGATTTGGGATCCTCAAGGGGGGATTTGGGGTCCTTAAGGGGGGATTTGGGGTCACTCGGGAGAGATTTGGGGTCGTTAGGAGGGGATTTAGGGGGTTCTTGGGGTGGCCAAGGGGGGATTTGGGGTCCTTTGGGGGGATTTGGGGGGTTTGAGAGGTTTTGGGGTCCTTAGAAGGGGATTTGGGGGATGGGGGACCCTTCGAGATGGTCATCAGCGTCACCGCCGAGGGGTACCGGGTATGGGGAGGGGGCTTTGGGGGCTTTGGGATCCTCAAGGGGGATTTGGGATCCTCAAGGGGGGTTTGGGGTCCTTTTGGGGGGATTTGGGGGGTTTGAGGTCATTGGAGGGAGATTTGGGGTCCTTAGGGGGAGATTTTGGGGGGTTCGGGGTCCCTAAGGGGATGGGGGGACCCTTCGAGATGGTCATCAGTGTCACCCCGAGGGGTACCGGGTATGGGGAGGGGGCTTTGGGGGCTTTGGGATCCTCAAGGGGGGATTTGGGGTCCTTTGGGGGGATTTGGGGGTTTGAGAGGTTTTGGGGTCCTTAGAGGGGATTTGGTGGGTGGGGACCCTTCGAGATGGTCATCAGCCGGCCCCGGGGTACTGGTATGTGGGGCTTTGGGGTTTTCTAAGGGGGATTTGGGATCCTCAAGGGGGTTTGGGGGTCCTTTGGGGGATTTGGGGGTTTGAGGTCATTGGAGGGATTTGGGGTCCTCAGGAATTGGGGATTTGGGGTTGGGGGGGGCCCTTCGTGGTAGGGGGGATTTTGGGGTGGCCATTTAGGGGTGGGGCTTTGGGGTCCCAAGGGGTTGGGGTACCTTTGGGGGATTCTTGGGGTTTTGGGGTATTTGGGGTCCCCAAGGGGTATTTATGGGGGGGGCTTTGGGGGTTTTTGTGTATGGGTTTTTGGGTAGGGATTTCTGGATGGGTATTTGGGGTGTCCCAGGTATATTTGGGGTGTCCCAGGTGTATTTGGGGTCCCTGGGGGTGCGTTTGGGGTATTTTGGGGTATCCCAGGGATATTTTGGGGTCCCAGTTGGATATTTGGGGTATCCCAGGGATATTTTGGGGTCCCAGTTGGATATTTGGGGTGTCCCAGGGATATTTGAGGATTGCTGGGTGTACTCGGGGTTCCTGGGGGTGCGTTTGGGGTATTTTGGGGTCCCTGACCCCCTTTTCTCCCCCCGCCACGCCAGGTCCTGGTGAACGGAACTTTCTACGAGGAGTTCCCGCACCGGCTGCCCCCGGAGCAGGTGACGGCCGTGAACGTGGACGGGGACCTGGAGCTGCACTCGGCCTCGGTGCTGGGCGGAGGGGTGAGACCCTAAAAACACATTGAACCCCAAAATCTGCACCCTAAAAATCAGCCCTGCACCCTAAATCTAAACCTGGACCCCAAAAACCGCCCTTAAAATCATCCTTGTGCCCCCAAAACGGCCCCCAAAACACACCTGGAACCCCCGTTACCTGGAGCTGCACTCGGCCTCGGTGCTGGGTGGAGGGGTGAGACCCTAAAAACGCCCTGCACCCCAAAAACCTGCACCCTAAAAACAGCCCTGGACCCTAAAACCAACCCCTGACCCCAAAAATCTGTCCTTAAAATCATCCTTGTGCCCCTAAAACGCCCCCAAAACGGCCCCAAAACACACCTGGAACCCCCGTTACCTGGAGCTGCACTTCGGCCTCGGTGCTGGGCGGAGGGGTGAGACCCTAAAAACGCCCTGCACCCCAAAAACCGCGCCTTAAAAACAGCCCTGGACCCCAAAATTCCACCCCCGGAACCCCAAATTTCCACTCCCGGACCCCCCACCCTTGCACCCTAAAATTCCACTCCTGGACCCCAAAGCCACTCCTGGACCCCAAAATTCCTCCCCTCGATCCCAAAATTCCGCCCTGCACCCCAAAATTCCTCTCCCGAACCCCAAAATTCCCCCCTGCACCCCAAAATTCCACCACCCGACCCCAAAATTTCAAATCTGGACCCCAAAATTCCACCCCTGCACCCCAAAACCGCTCTGACGCCCCCTCTTCCCTTACAGGGAGCGTTTCCCCCGCGCGTCCCGGTGAGTCTGGGGGTCCCCAGGTGGATTTTGGGGGGTCCCAGATGGGTTTGGGGGATCCCCAGGTGATTTTTGGGGTCCCCAGGTGGGTTTGAGGGATCCCCAGGTGGACTTTGAGTTTCCCAGATGATTTTGGGCTCCCCAGGTGATTTTTGGGGTCCCATAAGGATTTTGGGGTCCCCAGGTGATTTTGTAGGGTCCCATAAGGATTTTGGGGGTCCCCAGGTGGATTTTTGGGGTCCCCAGGTGATTTTGTAGGGTCCCATAAGGATTTTGGGGGTCCCCGGGTTTTGGGGTCCCCGGGTGAATTTAGGTGGTCCCCAGGTGCATTTTGAGTTTCCCAGGTGAATTTTTGGGAGTCCCAGCTGGATTTAGGGGATCCCCATGGATTCTGGGGGTCCCCAGGCGGATTTTGAGTTTCCCAGGTGAATTTTGGGGGTCCCCAGAAGATTTTGGGGTCCCCCTGACCTGTGTTTCCCCCCCTCAGGACGCCCCCCAGGTCACCCCCATCTACCCCGACTGTAACCTGCCGGTAAGTGGGGAGGGGTCCCCCAAATTCACCAAAACCCCAAAATTCACCCCTTCCCCATCGGGGGGGTCCCTGGGGGGGGTTCCCCAGGTGCGACCCCCATTTGACCCCAAATTGTGCCCCACAGGTGATGCAGCAGCCCCCCACCCTCCACCCGGTGAGTTTGGGGGTTTGGGGGTCCTGGGGGGTTTTGGGGGCGACTCAAGAGGGGATTTGGGGGTTTGGGGTGGCTCAAGGGGGATTTGGGGTGGTTTGAGGGGGGATTTGGGCGTCCTGGGGGGATTTGGGGGTTTGGGGTGGGTTAAGGGGGGATTTGGGGGTCCAGGGGGGTTTTGGGGTGACTCAAGAGGGGATTTGGGGGTTTTGGGGTGGGATTCGGAGGATTTGGGGGTCCAGGAAGGTTTTGGGGTATTTGGGGTGCTCAGGGTGGGATTTGGGGGTCCCAGGGGGTTTTGGAGGGTACAGGGTAGGATTTGAGGGGGTCCGGGGGAGGTTTGGGGGCTCTGAGGGTGGGATTTGGGTTCTGGGGGATTTGTTGGGATTTGGGAGGTCCTGGGGGGGTCTCACCCCACTCTGAGCCCCCCCTTTGTGCCCCCCAGCCCGTCCCCTTCATTGCCACCATCCCGGGGGGGCTGATCCCCAAAAAAACCATCATCATCAAGGGCTTCGTCCCCCACCACGCCAACAGGTACTGGGGACCCCCCAAAGACCCCTCCCCAAAATCCCCCTGGCCCCCCCAAAGCTGCCCATGTCCCCAAAACTCCCCTGTGGCATCTCCCAGGATCCCAAAATCCGCCCCAGGACCCCAAAATCTTCCCAGCTTTGACCTGCCCTGACCCTGAATCCCCCATCACCACCTCAGGACCCCCAAACACCCCAAAATCCCCCACAAATTCCCCCCCAAACCCCATGAAATCCCCCCAAACACCCCAAAATCCTGCCTAAGCCCCCCTGTCACCATTCCAGGACCCCCAAATCCTCCCCAAATCCCAAAATCCCCCCACAAACACCCCCAAATGCCCCCCAAACCCCCCCCTAAAGACACAAACACCCCAAAATTCACCCCCGAACCCCCCCCGGTTCCACATCAACCTGCAGGTGGGCCCTGTGGGGGGACGTGGTGCTGCACCTGAATCGCTCCAAACACCCCCAAACACCCCAAAATCCCCCAAAATCCCCTCCCAAACCCCCCTGTCACAACCCCAGGATCCCCAAATCCCCCCAAAACACCCCAAATCCCCCCCAAACAGTCCAAAATGCCCCCCAAAAATCCCCCAAACACCCCAAAATCCCCTCTCAACCCCCCCGTCACAACCCCAGGATCCCCAAATCCCCCCCAAACACCCCAAATCCCCCCAAAACACCCCAAATCCCCCCCCCAACAGTCCAAAATTCCTCCCCCCAAACAGTCCAAAATCCCCCCCAAAACCTTCCAAAATGCCCCCCAATGCCCCCAAACACCCCAAACCCCCCCCGAAAATGCCCCCGAACCCCCCCAGGTTCCACATCAACCTGCGGGCGGGCCCTGGGGGGGACGTGGTGCTGCACCTGAACCCGAGGATGGACGAGGGCGACGCCGTGGTCCGGAATTCCTTCCTGGGGGGCGGCTGGGGCCACGAGGAGAGGGACATCGGCTGCTGCAGCCCCTTCCAGCGCGGCCGCTACTTCGACGTGAGCGGGGGTTTGGGGTCCGGGGGGGCTTGGGAGGGGGTTTGGGGTCATGGGGAGGGGAGCAGGAGGGGATTTGGGGGCCTCAGAGGGGTTTGGGGTCATGGGGAGGGGAGCAGGAGGGGGGATGGGGCCCAGAGGGGTTTGGGGTCATGGGGAGGGGAGCAGGAGGGGATTTGGGGTCATGGGGAGGGGAGCAGGAGGGGGTTTGGGGTCATGGGGAGGGGGCACAGGGTGGGATTTGGGGGTCCCTCAGGGGTTTGGGGGTCATGGGGAGGGGGCACAGGGTGGGGTTTGGGGTCATGGGGAGGGGCACAGGGGTGGGATTTGGGGGCCTCAGAGGGGTTTGGGGTCATGGGGAGGGGGCACAGGGTGGGATTTGGGGGCCTCAGAGGGGTTTGGGGTCATGGGGAGGGGGCACAGGGTGGGATTTGGGGTCATGGGGAGGGGGCACAGGGTGGGATTTGGGGGCCTCAGAGGGGTTTGGGGTCATGGGGAGGGGGCACAGGGTGGGATTTGGGGTCACTCAGAGGTGTCTCTGGGGTCATGGGGCAGTGGGGTCACAGGGTGGGATTTGGGGGCCCTGGGGAGGGGGGTCACCGGGGTGGGGATTTTGGGGTCCTTAGGTATTTGGGGGTTTGGGGTGATTTTGAGGGTCACGAGGGGATTTGGGGGCTCTGGGGGGCTTTGGGGGGTCATGGGGGGGGCCCAGGGGTGGATTTGTGGGTCTCTGAGGTGACTTGGGGGTCCGGTGACTCTGGGGGTCTCTGGGGTGACTTTGGGGGTCTCTGGGGCACTTTGAGGGTCCCTGGTGTGATTTTGAGGGTCTCTGAGGTGACAGTTGTCCCCGTTCCCTCCAGCTGTCAATCCGCTGTGGGAACCATCGCTTCAAGGTGTTCGTTGAGGGGCAGCCGCTCTTCGATTTCCACCACCGGGTGCCAGCCGGGCCCCACGTGGACGTGCTGGAGATCGAGGGCGATGTGGTCCTGTCCTATGTCCATTTCTGACCCACAAGTGTCCTGTCACTGCCCCATAAGTGCCCTGGAACAGCCCCGTGACTGCCCTGTAATTGCCCCATAACTGCCCCATAATTGCCCCATAAATGTCCTCCTCAAATGCCCCCCAATTATCCTCTCCCGACACTGACCTCAATAAAGCTGTTCCTGCCTGCTCCGGCTCGGGAGACTTGAGGGGAAAATGGGTAGGGAAGGTGAGGGGAAAAGAGGGAAATGTGAGGGGAAAAGAGAGAGAAAAGTGAGAGAGAAAGGGGCGGGAAAACGTGAGGGGAGAGGAGGGCGGGAAAACGTGAGGGGAGAGGAGGGCGGGAAAACGTGAGGGGAGAGGAGGGGCGGGAATCGTGAGGGGAGAAAAGGGCGGGAATCATGACAGGAGAAGAGAGAAATGTGAGGGGGAAAGGGAGGAAAATGTGAGGGGAAAAGGGGAGGAAATGTGAGGGGAAGGGGAAAAGAGAAAGGAAGAGGGAGAGGGGGGGGGAGAGAGAAAGAGGGGGAGAGAGGGGGGAGAGGGGGAGGGAGAAGGGGAAAGGGGGGGAAAGGAGGGGAGAGGGAGAGAGGGGGAGGGGAAAAGGGGGGGGAAAGGAGGGGAGGGGGAAATGTGAGGGGAGAAGAGAGAGAAATATGAGGGGAAAAGAGAGAGAAATGTGAAGGGAGAAAAAAGTTGGAATCATGAGGGGAAAAAAGGGTGGGAAAGGTGAGGGGAAAAGAGAGGGAAACGTGATGGGAACAAAGAGGGAAATGTGAGGGGAAAAGGCCAGGAGAAAATGCAGAAAATGTGAGGGGGAAAAAATAAGTGAGGGAAAAAGGGTGGGAAGGGGGAGAGAAAAAAGGATGGGGAACATAGGGGAAAATCAACACAACTTAGGGACCCTGCACTCACATTTTACCACAAAAGTATTCCTTCCATCACTTATAGATCACCTCAGGTTTTACAACCCCACAATTTTTCTGACCCATACAAAAAAAATCACCTCAATTTTACCCCCAAAATGTCCCTTCCCAACGACCCCATTTTTATCTCAAAATGGTCATTTTCTCCCCTAAAGATTGGCTATACCTGGGGGAAAAGCGAGGAAAAACTCCAGGATCCCAAAGGTTGTTTTTTTCCAGCAATATTTTAATTACAGGACAAAGAAGCTGCTACGTGAATATATATTTATATAATAAATCCGTAAAGTTATAAAGGAAACCGGAATTTTCTGCTTCCCATCAAAATTTTCCAGGATCAGGCGCTGTATTAGGTGGATTTCTCATAATTTTCCTCATTGTTTCTCTTAATTTTTAATACTTTTCTACAGTTCTCCTTATTTCTCTCGATTTTTCTCCTTACTCTTCTTTATTTATCATTATTTTCCCAAATTTTTTCTGTATTCCTCCAGATTTCTCTATGATTTTCCTCATTCCTCTCCTATTTTTTCCACATTTTTCATTTCTCTTTATTTTTTTTCCTAATTTTCCATCTCCCTCCACATTTTTCCTCCTAATTTTTTCCACGCTTCGCATTTCTCGCCTTTTTTCCCTATTCCCCCCTTATTTCCCCCTTTTTTTTTTTTTTTGGTCCACAAAACGCTGCTCCGAGGTGGGAATGTGAGTGAAAAACCTAAAAAAAAACCCCTAAAACCCCGAATTTTTCCCCATAAATTACGTGAGAAGCGGGGGAAACGTGAGGGGAGAGGGAACCCTCGGGCTGCGCCGCTGATCCCGTGGAAAATAGCAGGAATTTCTCTTTTTTCCCCTCTCTCTTTCTGTGTCTCGTTACCAAAAATAACCATTTCCGGGCGCTGCCAGGCCCCGCGGGAGGCGGAACCCGAGGAAAAGTGGGAATCGCATCCCGAAATATCCCAACATCAATCAACTGTTGCATAGTAGGAGGCGGGGGGGGGTCGGGGATCCGGGATCCCTCAGGGATCCTGAGGGATCTGGGACTGTTGGGGATCCAGGACCGTCGGGAATCCTTGGGGGTCCTGGGGGACCCTCAGGGACCGTCAGGGATCCGGGATCCTCCAAGGTCTGGGACCACCGGGGATCCGGGATCCTCAGGGATCCCCAGAGATCCAGGATCATCTGGGATCCTCCAGGGATCCGGGACCCTCAGGGACCATCAGGGATCTGGGATCCTTGGGGATCCCGGGGGACCCTCAGGGATCCGGGACCGTTGGGGACGGTCGGGGATCCGGGATCCTGAGGGCCCTCGGGGATCCTGGGGGATCTGGGACTGTTGGAAATCTGGGATCCTCAAGGATCCTGGGGCACCCCTGGGGACCCTCAGGGATCCGGGACCATCAGGGATCCAGGATCTGGGATCCCCGGGAATCCTGGGGGATCCTCAGGGCTCCAGGACCATTGGGGACCATCAGGGATCCGGGACCCTTGGGGCTCCTGGGGGACCCGGGGCTGCGGGGGACCTGGGATCCTGGGGGATCCCGAGGGATCCTGCGGGATCTCGAGGAGCCCGGGCCCCGCTCAGAGGTCGCTCTCGCCGTAGAGCGCCGTGGAGAAGGATTTGTAGTCCAGGGCGCCGGGGACGCCGTCGGGGCCGGGGTAGGGCGCCATGCGCGCGATGCAGTACTCGGCCTGCGCCGCCGGCAGCTCCCGGCGCAGCTCCGCCGCCGTGATGTAGTTCTGGGGATGGACGGGGGGGGAAATGGGGAAAAACAGGGGTAAACGGGAAAAATGGGGAGAAATGGGAAAATGGGGGAAGAATGGGGGAAAAACGGGGGTTAACCAAGCCCCAGTGTCAGTGATCCCACCAGCGGAATGACAAACTCTGAAAAAGTGGTCCCCAAATCCTGCCTTGGTCTTAATCCCTAAATCCCACCCTCAGTTCCCAAATCTCACCATGTAATTCTGCTGTGTCCTTCCCAAACCCCACTGCCCCCTTCCCAAACCATCCCAGAACCACCCCAGACCCCCCAGGACCACCCCAGACCCCCCAGAACCACCCCAGACCCCCCAGAACCATCCCAAACCCCCTGCCCCATTCCAAACCCCCAGAACCACCCCAAACCCCCCAACCACCCCAGACCCCCAGAACAATCCCAGACCCCCCAGAACCACCCCAGACCCCCCAGAACCACTCCAGACCCCCCAGAACCATCCCAGACCCCCCAGAACCACCCCAACCCCCAATTCCCAAACCCCCAGACCACCCCGACCCCCAGAACTCCCACCCCAGAACTCCCCCAGCCACGACCAATCACCCCGACCCCCAAAACCCAGACTCCCAGACACCCAAACCCCCGAACCCCCCGCCCCCAGAACCCCACCACACCCAACCCCCCAGAATCCCAAATGCCCCAGCATTCCCAGACCCAGCCATCCCAAACCCCCCAGAACCACCCCAGACCCCCAGAACCACCAGCCCCCAGAACCACCAAACCCAGACCGCCCACCCCCAAAGAACCACCAACCAGACCAACTCAGCCATTAGCAAACCAATCACACAACCCCCCAGACCCAACACACCCCATCAACCAACCCACACCAAGCTCGTGCCCACCTTGTCCCCGGCCAGCACGCGGAAGCTGTTGATGACCTGCTCGGCCGTGGCCGTGTCCGTGGTTTCCCGGGACATGAAGTCGATGAAGGCCTGGAAGGTGACGCTGCCGCTGCCGTTGGGATCCACCACGGCCATGATCCGCTGGAACTCCGCGTCGCCCTGCGGGGACAGCGCGGTCAGGGATCCTGCTGCTTCCCCAGCTGTTCCAGAACCTTCTCCCAGGGAATTCTGGAGCTTTCCCCACGGTTCCTGGGGTTCCGCAGCCCTTCCTCCTCCCCCCACAGGGATGGGATGGAAAAAGGAGGAAAAAAGGAGGAAAAAAGGATGGAAAAAGGAGGAAAAAAGGAGGAAAAAGGAGGAAAAAAGGAGGAAAAAAGGAGGAAAAAAGGATGGAAAAAGGAGGAAAAAAGGAGGAAAAAGGAGGAAAAAAGGAGGAAAAAGGAGGAAAAAGGATGGAAAAAGGAGGAAAAAAGGAGGAAAAAAGGAGGAAAAGGAAGGGAAAAGGAGGAAAAAGGAGGAAAAAGGAGGAAAAAGGAGGGAAAAAAGGATGGAAAAAGGATGGAAAAGGAAGGAAAAAGGAGGAGAAAAAGGAGGAAAAAAGGATGGAAAAGGAGGAAAAAAAGGAGGAAAAAGGGATGAAAAAAGGAGGAAAAAGGAAAAAAAAGGATGGAAAAAGGAGGAAAAAAAGGAGGAAAAAAGGAGGAAAAAGGAGGAAAAAAGGAGGAAAAAAGGATGGAAAAAGGAGGAAAAAAGGAGGAAAAAGGAGGAAAAAGGAGGAAAAAGGATGGAAAAAGGAGGAAAAAAGGAGGAAAAAGGAGGAAAAAGGATGGAAAAAGGAGGAAAAAAGGAGGAAAAAAGGATGGAAAAAGGAGGAAAAAAGGAGGAAAAAAGGAGGAAAAAAGGATGAGAAAAGGATGGAAAAAGGAGAAAATAAAAGGTGAAAAAGCAGGAAAAGGAGGAGGTTACCAGGCTGGATCCTGCAGAGCACAGCAGGGCGCGGAAGTCGTTGGAGTCCGTGCGGCGCTTGGGCTGCCGGGAGGAAGGGGAGAGGAAGAGGAGGAGGAAGAGGGAAAGGGAGGAGGAAGAGGGAGAGGGAGAGAAAAAGCAGAGAATCCATTAGAGGAGAAAACCGGCTCAGAAAAGGATGAAAAGGAAGGGAGGAAGGGAAGGAGGAAGGAAGGATGGAAAGGGAGGAAAGGAAAAAGGAGAGAAGGAATTTTGGAAGGAAGGAATTTAGGAAGGAGGGAATGTAGGAAGGAATGTAGGAAGGAATTTAGGAAGGAATTTAGGAATTTAGGAAGGAAGGAATTTAGGAATTTAGGAAGGAATTTAGGAATTTAGGAATTTAGGAATTCAGGAAGGAATTTAGGAATTTAGGAATTTAGGAATTTAGGAATTTAGGAATTTAGGAATTTAGGAAGGAAGGAAGGAAGGAAGGAAGGAAGGAAGGAAGGAAGGAAGGAAGGAAGGAAGGAAGGAAGGAAGGATGAGGATGAGGATGAGGAAGAGGAGGAAGCAGGCAGTACCTGCCGGTCGTTCTCCACGTCGTAGCCCAGGCTGATCAAACAGGCCTTGAACTCCTCGGGGCCCAGGGCACCGCCGTGGTCCTGAGCAAACACAGAAGAAATGGGGGAAATGAGGGAAAACAGGAGCAGCTCCCCCATTCCAGGGGGGATCCCAAATCCCCCAGATCCCCCAGATCCCCCAGGATCCCCGACCTTGTCGAAGTGGTTGAAGGAGGCGCGGAACTCCTGCATCTGCTCCTGGCTGATGCCCTTGGCGTCGCGGGTCAGGATCTGGTTCTCCACCTCGTTGATGGTTCGGGCGATCGTGGTCAGCAGCTGCTCCCAGCCCACGCGCAGGTGCTGCAGCACAGGGATGGGGCAGGGAGGGGAAAAAGGATCACCCTGAGCACCACGGGAGGGATCCAGGGCCCACTGAGCACCACGGGAGGGATCCAGGGCCCACAGGATCACCCTGAGAGGGATCCAGGGCCCAAAGGATCACCCTGAGCACCTTGGGAGGGATCCAGGGCCCAAAGGATCACCCTGAGCACCACGGGAGGGATCCAGGGCCCAAAGGATCACCCTGAGCACCTTGGGAGGGATCCAGGGCCCAAAGGATCACCCTGAGCACCCTGGGAGGGATCCGGGGCCCAAAGGATCACCCTGAGCACCTTGGGAGGATCCAGGGCCCAAAGGATCACCCTGAGCACCTTGGGAGGGATCCAGGGCCCAAAGGATCACCCTGAGCACCTTGGGAAGGATCCGGGGCCCAAAGGATCACCCTGAGCACCCTGGGAGGGATCCAGGGCCCAAGGGATCACCCTGAGCACCTTGGCAGGGATCCAGGGCCCAAAGGATCACCCTGAGCACTTTGGGAGGGATCCAGGGCCCAAAGGATCACCCTGAGCACCTTGGGAGGGATCCAGGGCCCAAAGGATCACCCTGAGCACCTTGGGAGGGATCCAGGGCCCAAAGGATCACCCTAAGCACTTTGGGAGGGATCCAGGGCCCACTGAGCACCCTGATCCCAGTGGATCACCCCAAAGCACCATGGGAGGGATCCCAGGGCCCAAAGGATCAGGGCCCCTGCGCACCCTGGGAGGGACCGGGCCCAAAGCCCTCCCTGGGATCCCCCTGATCCCGTGGATCACCCCAATCCCCTGTGGGCGGATCCCAGCTGGAGACGGGCCTCCCCAGTCCCAGCCCCTTGGGACGACCCCAAACCCCTCCCAGGATCCCCCAAACCCCCTGGGATCCCCAAATCCCTGTGGGACCCCCTCACTCCCAAATCCCCACAGGTCCACAACCCCTTGGGACAACCCCGAATCCCCTCAGGATGACCCCAAAACCCCTCCGGACAACCCTGGATCTCCTCGGTGACCCCCAAACCCCTCAGGATGACCCCGAAGCCCTCGGGGTCCCACCTCCATGGTGTAGTTGGAGTGCTGGTTGTCGAAGATGAGCGCCTCCTGCACCAGCTGGTGCTGCTGCTCCAGCAGCTCCAGGTTGGGCTTGTACTCCACGATGTTCTGCTCGTACTCCTTCAGGTGGTTCAGCTGGTCCTCCAGGGTGCCGTTCATCTCGATGGAGATCCGCCCGATCTCCTGGGGACACCAGCGCAGGGGGTTCCATTGCAGAGCTGATCAATCCCAACGATCCCGGCCCTCCCGGCACCTCCCACCGGCTCCTCCTGGGGTGATCCCCAGGGTGATTCCACCATCTCCATCCCACCATCTCCACATCTCCATCTCCATCATCTCCATCATTCCACCATCTCCACCATCTCCACCATCCTACCATGTCACCATCCCATTATCCCTGTCTCCATCTCCACCATCCCACCATCCCCCCACCATCCTACCATCTCCATCATCTCCACCATATTCACCATCTCCACCCTCCCATCATCTCCATCATTCCACCATCTCCACCATCTCCACCCTATCCATGTTCACCATCCCACCACCTACACCATCTCCATCATCCCACCATCTCCACCATCCCACCACCTCCACCATCTCCATCATTCCACCATCCCACCATCTCCACCATCTTCACCCTATCCATGTCCACCATCCCATCATCTCCATCTCTACCCTCTCCACCATCCCACCCTCTCCAGCATCTCCACCATCTCAACCATTCCATCATCTCCACCATCCGCACCATCCCACGTCCACCATCCCACCATCCATCTCCATCTCCATTCCTGCCATCCCACCATCTCCACCCCAGTGCTCCCAGTATTCCCAGTTGCTGACCTCCATCTTGGTCTGGATCCAGGGCCCCACGCGGTTGGCCTGGCTCCCGAACTGCCTCCTCAGGTGCTCGTTGGAGTTCTGCCGGTTCTGCTCCTCCTGCAGCGCCTGGTCCCGCTTGGGCACCAACTGCTGCACCTGGGAATGGGGGAAATGGGGAAAAATGGCAAAGGGTGGGAAACGCTGCTGGGAAATTGGGGAAAAAATGGGAAAAGGGTGGGAAATGCTGCTGGGACTCTGGGAAACGCTGCTGGGAAACTGGGAAATTGGGAAAAAATGGCAAAGGGTGGGAAATCCTGCTGGGAAATTGGGGGAAAATGGGAAAAGGGTGGGAAATGCTGCTGGGAAATCGGGGAAAAAATGGGAAAAGGGTGGGAAATGCTGCTGGGAAACCGGGAAAAAATGGGAAAAGGGTGGGAAAGGCTGCTGGGAAACCGGGGAAAAATGGGAAAAGGGTGGGAAACGCTGCTGGGAAACTGGGAAAATGGGAAAAATGGAAAAGGGTGGGAAACCTGCTGGGAAACTGGGGAAAAATGGGAAAAGGGTGGGAAACGCTGCTGGGAAATCAGGAAAAATGGGAAAAAATGGCAAAGGGTGGGAAATCCTGCTGGGAAATTGGGGGAAAATGGGAAAAGGGTGGGAAATGCTGCTGGGACTCTGGGAAACGCTGCTGGGAAACTGGGAAATTGGGGAAAATGGGAAAAGGGTGGGAAATGCTGCTGGGAAATCGGGGAAAAAATGGGAAAAGGGTGGGAAACCCTGCTGGGAAACTGGGAAATTGGGGAAAAAATGGGAAAAGGGTGGGAAACCCTGCTGGGAAACTGGGAAACCCTACTGGGAAACTGGGAAATTGGGGAAAAAATGGGAAAAGGGTGGGAAACCCTACTGGGAAACTAGGAAACCCTACTGGGAAACTGGGAAACGCTGCTGGGAAACTGGGAAATTGGGGAAAAATGGGAAAAGGGTGGGAAATGCTGCTGGGAAATCAGGAAAAATGGGAAAGGGGTGGGAAATCCTACTGGGAAACCAGGAAAAACAGGAGAGAGGTGGGAAACCCTACTGGAAACTGGGAAACCCTGCTGGGAAACTGAGAAATTGGGAAAAATGGGAAAAGTGGGAGGGAAACCCCGCTGGGAAATCAGGAAAACCGGGAAACGGATGGGAAACCCTGTTGGGAAACTGAGAAATTGGGAAAAACGGGAAAGGGGTGGGAAACCCTGCTGGGAAATCTGGAAAAACGGGAAAGGGGTGGGAAACCCTGCTGGGAAATCAGGAAAAACAGGAAAGGGATGGGAAACCCTGCTGGGAAATCAGGAAAAACAGGAAAGGGGTGGGAAACCCTGCTGGGAAATCAGGAAAAACAGGAAAGGGGTGGGAAACCCTGCTGGGAAAGGGGGAAAATTGCAGGAGAAAGGGGGAAAACCGCAGGGAAATGGGAGAAACGCCAGGAGAAGCGGCCAAAAGGGAGGGCAGGGTGGAAAGGCCGGGCTCCGCACCCGCTCCCACTTGGAGTTGATGACCTGGGCCGTGACCGAGGTGTAGGGGTTGCTGGCGGGCAGCTGCAGCCCGTGCAGCTCCGCCAGGCGCTGCGCCTCGCCCTGGATGCCCAGGATGGCCTCCCGCTCCCGGTCGGCGTCGCCCAGCGTCGACTTGAACTGCTCGTGCGCCGCGATCAGGCCCTGGGGGACGGATGATTCCTCGGAATTACTGCTCAGGCTTGTTCCGCAGAATTATTCCCCGTGGAATTGTTCCGCAGAGTTATCCCGCAGAATTATTGCTCAGATTTATTCCACGGGGCTGTTCCACTGAATAATTCCTCAGAATTATCCCACAGAATTGTTCCACAGATTTATTCCTCAGAATTGTTCCACGGAATAATTTCATGGAATTGTTCCACAGAAAATAATAATTCCACTGAATAATTCCACAGAATAATAATGCCACTGAATTATTCCACAGAATAATAATTCCACAGACTTATTCCACAGACTAATTCCAGAGACTAATTCCACAGAATAACTCCTCAGAATTATCCCACAGAATTGTTACACAGATTTATTCCTCAGAATTGTTCCACAGAATAATTCCACTGAATAATAATTCCACTGAATAATAATTCCACTGAATTATTCCACAGAATAATAATTCCACAGACTTACTCCACAGACTAATTCCAGAGACTAATTCCACAGAATAACTCCTCAGAATTATCCCACAGAATTGTTCCCACAGAATTACTCCACGAAATTGTTTCACAGAATTATTCCACAGAATTCCTGAGAATTATTCCATAGAATAATTCCACAGAATCATTCCACAGGTTTATTCCATTGAATTATTCCCCAGAATAGTTCTACAGAACAATTCCACAGAATTATTCCACAGAATAATAATTCCACAGATTTAATTCCACAGAATTAGTCCACAGAATAGTTCCACAGAATTATTCCACAGAATTATTCCACAGAGTAATTCCACAAAATTATTCCACAAAATTATTGCACAGAATTATTCCTCAGAATTATTGCTCAGAACTGTTCCACAGAATTGTTCCGCAGAATAATTCCACAGAATTATTCCACAGAATTAATTCCATGGAGCAATTCCCCAGATTTATTCCACAGAATTATCCCACAGAGTAATTCCACAGAATAATTCCTCAGAATTCCAGGAATTGCATCTGGGAGCTGCTCAATCCCCAAACCTCCGTCCTCTACCACAAACTCAGCAATAAAACACCCAAACCCCACCAGAAACCACCCAGAAAATGTCTTTTTTTTTTTTAATTATTTTTGGGAGAGGAGCCTGGATCTGGGATCCCACCTGGATCTCCTCGATGGTGTGCACGATGAACATGTCCTGCAGGTCCTCCATGGCGCTCTCCATCCAGTTGTTGAAGGGCGCCGCGCGCTTGGCGTACTCCAGGTGCAGCTCGTCGATGGTCTCCAGCTGCTTCTCCATTTTCTGGGGACAGAAAACGCCAAAATTGGGATCAGGGATTGGGATCTGGGGTTGGGATCAGGGATTGGGATCAGGGATTGGGATCTGGGATTGGGATCTGGGAGCAGGTGCAGCTCGTCGATGGTTTCCGGCTGCTTCTCCATTTTCTGGGGACAGAAATGCTGGGATTGGGCTCAGGGGGGATCCAGGGGTGGGATCCAGGGGTGGGATCCGGGGTTGAGATCCAGGGTTGGGATCCCAGGAGTGTTTGGCATCGTGGGGAGGGCTGAGATCCAGGGTTGGGATCTGGGGCTGGGATCCAGGGCTGGGATCTGGGGCTGGTTGGGATCCTGGGATTGGTTGGGATCCTGGGCAGGGGGATCCCAGGGCTATTTGGGATCCAGGGTTGGGATCCAGGGCTGGGATCTGGGGCTGGTTGGGATCCTGGGATTGGTTGGGATCTGGGGTCGGGATCTGAGGTTTTTGGGGATCCCAGGGTGTTTGGGATCCAGGACCAGGATCTGGGGCTGTTTGGGATCCCCTCCCTCCCCACAGGATCCCCAGGCTGACCTCGAGGGCCTCGCGGCTGCTGTGGGTCAGCGAGCCCAGCAGGTCCCACTGGTCACGGATCCCAGGGTTGGGATCCAGGGGTTCACTGGGATCCGGGGTTGGGATCTGGGGTTGGGATCTGGGGTGGGATCTGGGGTTGGGATCTGGGGCTCTGGGGCTGTTTGGGATCCCCGGGACCAACCTCGAGGGCCTCGCGGCGGCTGTGGGTCAGCGAGCCCAGCAGGTCCCACTGGTCGCAGATCTTCTGGCACCGCGCGTTGACGCTCGGGGAGTCGTAGTAATCCAGCTCACTGGGGAAAAATGGGGGAAAATGGGGAGAAATGGGAGGGAAATGGGGAAAAATGGGGAAAAACGGGGGGGAAATGGGGAAAAACGGGGGAAATGGGGAAAAACGGGGGAAATGGGGAAAAATCGGAGGGAAATGGGGAGAAATGGGGGATGTTTTGGGTTCCCACACCTGAGCTCCTGGGTGATGGCTGCAATTTGCTTTTGGGGTCACTTTGGGGGTGATTTTGGGGTCCAGTCTGGGGTGGTTTTTTTGGGTTCCCATACTTGAGTTCCCGGGCGATGGCTGGGATCTGCTTTTGGGGTCACCCCAGGACACTTTGGGGATTATTTTGGGGTCCAATTTGGGGTGTTTTGGATTCACATACTTGAGTTCCTGGGCAATGATTTGGGTTTGCTTTGGGGTCCAATTTGGGGGGCATTTTGGGTTCCCATACTTGAGCTCCTGGGCGATGGCTGGAGTTTGTTTTTGGGGACACTTTGGGGGTTACTTTGGGGTCCAATTTGGGGCATTTTGGGGGTGGTTTGGGTTCCCATACTTGAGCTCCTGGGCGATGACTTGGATTTGCTTTTGGGGTCACTTTGGGGGTGATTTTGGGGTCCAGTTTGGGATGTTTTGGGGGCGGTTTGGGTTCCCATACTTGAGCTCCTGGGCAATGATTTGGGTTTGCTTTGGGGTCCAATTTGGGGGGCATTTTGGGTTCCCATACTTGAGCTCCTGGGCGATGGCTGGAGTTTGTTTTTGGGGACACTTTGGGGGTTACTTTGGGGTCCAATTTGGGGTATTTTGGGGGTGGTTTGGGCTCCCATACTTGAGCTCCTGGGCGATGGCCGCGATCTGCTCCACCCGGTCCTGGTGCGCCGCCAGGTCCGACTCGAAGGCCTCGTGCTTGCGGAGCAGCGCCCGCACCTGGGCCAGGGAGGCCGTGCCCGAGTCCCGGTCCCGCAGGGCCACCTCCTTACCTGGGCACAGGTGGGGGGACATGCCTGTGTCACCCCTGTGCCACCTCCTTACCTGGGCACAGGTGTGGGGACATCCCTGACACCCCTAAACCCACCCTGTGCCATCCCCTGTGCCACCTCCTTACCTGGGCACAGGTGTGGGGACATCCCTGAGACCCCTAAACCCTGCCTGTGCCATCCCTGAGACCCCAAAACCCTGCCTGTGTCACCCCTCTGCCACCTCCTTACCTGGGCACAGGTGTGGGGACATCCCTGAGACCCCTAAACCCACCCTGTGCCACCCCCCCACCTTCCATTCCGCGCAGGGGTGGGACACCCTAAATCTCTGTCACCCCCAATTCCATTCCCTGTTCCCCAAATCCCTCCCCTGAACCCCAAATCCCCCCCTTGCTCCCCAAATCCCTCCCCTGCTCCCCCAGACCCCTCCCCACCCTTCACCTTCCGTCCACCCCTCGTGGATCGAGGCTTTCTGCCGGAATTTCTCGGCCAGGTGATCGAGGCGCTCCAGGCGCCGCAGCTCCGTCAGCAGCCACTCCTCGTGTCCCTTCTCAGCCTGTTCCAGGCGCTGCCAGCCTGCCCCGATGTCCTGGGGACCCCAAAAACGTCCAAGGTCACCCCAAAAACCCCCAGGGTCACCCCAAAAACCCCCACGGTCACCCCAAAAATCCCCAGGGTCACCCCAAAACCCCTGGCACAGGTGACCCCACTCCTCGTGTCCCTTCTCGGCCTCTTCCAGGCACTGCCAGCCTGCCCCGATGTCCTGGGGACCCCAAAAACCCTCAGAGCCACCCCAAAACTGTCCAGGGTAACCCCAAAACCTCTCAGAGCCACCCCAAAACCCCTCAGTCACCCCAAAACCCCCTCAGAGTCACCCCAAAAACCCCTCAGGGTTACCCCAAGGTGGATTTGACCCCCTGAGAAGCCCCAAATCCCAACCCAGGACCCCGAAGACCCCAGACCCACTGAGACCATCCTGCCCTGGGGCAGATTTGGGGCAGTTTAGGGTGGATTTGGGGCAGTTTAGGGTGGATTTGAGGCAGTTTAGGCTGGATTTAAGCCCCCCCAGGACCCCAAAGCCCCCAGATCATCCTGCCCCCAGAAGGCCAAGGCAGATTTGGGGCTAAGGCAGATTTGGGGCAGTTTAGGGTGGGTTTAGGACCCCGAAGCCCCGAGACCCACCGAGACCATCCTGCCCTCGGAGGGCATGAAGGCGGGCCGGCCGCTGAGGCGCAGTTTGGTCTGCAGGGTGTTGAAGTTGATCTCCAGCTGACATTTCTCCTGCACCTTGGGGGGTTTGTGCACCCGGCGGTACTCGCGGAAATCCTCCAGCTTCTGCTGCATGGCCGGGATGGTCTTCTGGGGGTCCCGGGCCTCCAGCCAGGGGATGGTGCGCTGGATCCAGGCCAGCAGCTGGGGGGACATGGATTTGGGGTTTGGGATGGGGTTTGGGGTGTGGGATGGGGTTTGGGGTGTGGGATGGGGTGTGGGATGGGGTTTGGGGTGTGGGATGGGGTTTGGGGTGTGGGATCAGGTGTGGGATGGGGTTTGGGATGGTTTCTGGGGGTCCCGGCTCCAGCCAGGGGATGCGCTGTGTGCGATCCACGCCAGCAGCTGGGGACATGGTTTTGGGGTGTGGGGTGGGGTTTGGGGTGGGGTTTGGGGTGTGGGGTGTGGGATGGGGTGTGGGATGGGGTTTGGGGTGTGGGATGGGGTTTGGGATTGGTTTTGGGGTTTGGGATGGGGTTTGGGGTGTGGGATGGGGTTTGGGGTGTGGGATGGGGTTTGGGATGGGGTTTGGGGTGTGGGATGGGGTTTGGGATTGGTTTTGGGGTTTGGGATGGGGTTTGGGGTGTGGGATGGGGTTTGGGGTGTGGGATGGGGTGTGGGATGGGGTTTGGGGTGTGGGATCAGGTGTGGGATGGGGTTTGGGATGGTCTTCTGGGGGTCCCAGGCCTCCAGCCAGGGGATGGTGCGCTGGATCCACGCCAGCAGCTGGGGGGACATGGATTTGGGGTGTGGGGTGGGGTTTGGGATGGGGTTTGGGGTTTGGGATGGGGTTTGGGGTGTGGGATGGGGTGTGGGATGGGGTTTGGGGTGTGGGATGGGGTTTGGGGTGTGGGATGGGGTTTGGGATTGGTTTTGGGGTTTGGGATGGGGTTTGGGGTGTGGGATGGGGTTTGGGATTGGTTTTGGGGTGTGGGATGGGGCTGGATCCATGCCAGCAGCTGGGGGAACAGGGACTGCGGATGTGGGAGGGGGATTTGGGGTGTTTTTGGGGTGTTTTTGGGGTTTTTCCCCCTTACATCCCAAGCCAGGCGCTCACAGTGATCCATGGGGGGATTTGGGGTGTTTTTGGGGTGATTTTGGGGTGTTTTTGGGGAGGATTTGGGGTGTTTTTGGGGGTGGTTTTGTGGTGTTTTTGGGGTGTTTTTGGGGTGTTTTTGGGGTGTTTTTGGGGGTGTTTTTGGGGTGTTTCCCCCTTACATCCAAGGCCAGGCACTCACAGTGATCCATAGGGGATTTGGGGTGTTTTTGGGGTGTTTTTGGGGGTGTTTTTGGGGGTGTTTTTGGGGTGTTTTGGGGGTGTTTTTGGGGGTGTTTTTGGGGTGTTTTTGGGGGGTGTTTTTGGGGTGTTTTGGGGGTGTTTTTGGGGTGTTTTTGGGGTGTTTTTGGGGTGTTTCCCCCCTTACATCCGAGGCCAGGCGCTCGTAGTCCTCCATGAGCTGCTCGTTCTCCTGGTTCACGGCCAGAACTTTGCAGATCCGATTGGCGGCCGTCTCCGCCTGCGGGAATTCGGGAATTCGGGAATTTGGGAATTCGGGAATTTGGGGATATGGAGATATGGGAATATGGGAATTTGGGAATATGGGATTGGGAATTTGGGACTGGGAATATGAGAATGGGAATTTGGGAATATGGGATTGGGAATTTGGGACTGGGAATATGAGAATATGGGATTGGGAATATGGGAATATGGGAATATGGGAATTTGGGAAAATGGGAATATGGGAAAATGGGAATATGGGATTGGGTATTTGGGATTGGGAATTTGAGATTGGGAATATGGGAACGGGAAATGGGGTCAGGGACACCCCCGGCCCCAGGGAAAGAGGCAGAGGGAAGAGGAAGAAAAAAGGAAGAAAGAACAGAAAGGAGGAGGAAAGTGCGAGAAAAAAGGAGGAAAAAGGGAAAGTGAAGGAAAAATAAAGGGGAAAAGAAGGAGGAAAAAGTATAAATAGGAGGAAAAAAGAGAGGGAAAGGAATGGGAAAATTGGGAGAAAACAGGGAAAACAAAAAAAGTTTGAAGGAAAGAAAGGGGAAAGAAAGGAGGGGAAAAATAGGGAAAAAAGAGGAAAAAATAGGGAAAAAAAGGGGGCAAATGGGAGAAAAGAGGGGAAAATTGGGAGAAAAGGGGAAAAAAAGGGAAAGAAAAAGAAAATAGAAGGAAGGGGAAATAAAAAGGAACCCCAGCCCTCAGTGGGTCTGATCCCAATCCCGACCCCGATCTGCCCCAGCAGGAGGAGGAGGAGGAGGCCGGGCTGGAGGTACCTGGGCGGGAGGCAGAGGAGGAATCCAGGAGGAGGAGGAGGAGGACGAAGAGGAACTGGGAAGGGCCGGGAGGAGGAAAATCCAGCGGCCGGGGGGGAAGGAAAGAAAGGAAATCAATGAGGGAAATCAATAAATCAAATAAAGGATGTGGGGGAGAGGGAGGGAAAGGAAAGGAATAAAGGGGAGAAGGAAAGGCAGAAAGGAGAAATGGAAAGGGATAAAGGGGAAAAATAAGGGAATGAAGGGGAAAAGGAAAGGCAGAAAGGAGAAATGGAAAGGGATAAAGGGGAAAAATAAGGGAATGAAGGGGAAAAGAAAAGGCAGAAAGGAGAAATGGAAAGGGATAAAGAGGATAAATAAGGGAATAAAAGGGAAAAGGAAGGGAAAAAAGGGAAAAGGAAGGGGATAAAGGAAAGGGAAAAGGAAGGGGATAAAAGAAGGGGAAAAAAGGGATAAAGGAAGGAAATAAAAGGGGAAAAGGAAAGGAATAAACAAAAGGGAAAAGGAAAGGGAAAAGGAAAGGAATAAAGGGAATGAGAAAGGGAATAAAAGAAAGGAGAAAAGGGATAAAGTAAAGGAAAAAGGAAAGGAATAAAATGCAAAAGGAAGGGAATAAAGGGCAAAAGGAAAGGGATAAAGGGAAGGGGAAAGGAAGGGGATAAAGAGGAAAAAGAAGGGAATAAAAAGGAAAAGGAAAGGGATAAAGGAAAGGGAAAAACAAGGGGAGAACGGGGAAAAGGAAAGGGATAAATAAAAGAAAAAAAGAAGGGAATAAAGGAAAGGAATGAGAAAAGGAACAAAGGAAGGGGGAAAAGGAAAGGGATAACAGAAAGGGGAAAAGGAAGGGAATAAAGGGGAAAAGGATAAAGAAAAGGCAAAAGGAAGGGAACAAAGGGCAAAATGGAAGGAATAAGGGGCAAAAGGAAAGGAAAAAAGGGCAAAAGGAAGGGAATAAAGACAGGGAATGAGGAAGGGAACACAGGAAGAACCCCGAGGAAAAGGCAGCGTGACCTCAGCGGAGCCAGGCCCCACTTCCCCCGTGCCCAGGCCAAGCAGAGCAGCAGCCAGGGCAGATCCCAGGCAGATCCCAGATCCCAGGCAGATCCCAGACCCTGAGCAGATCCCAGACCCCAGGGCAGGGCAGCAGGGCTCTCCGGGGCCGGGCTCACCTTCTGGGCCCCGGAGAAGGCGTGGTAGAAGCAGGACACGTAGGTCATGATGGCCTTCTCGTCGGGCCTCAGCGTGCCCACGATATCTGCCCGGGGAGAGCAGAGACAGCCACAGCTCCAGCAGCGTTCCCAGATCCCCAAAACGCTCCCAGCGCGGGCGGGAAGCGCTCCCCGGGGCCGGGATCCCCTCCCTGGGGTGGCTCATGGGGGGTTGGTCCTGCCTTGGCCACGTCCCTCAATCCCCCTGCCCGGATCTCACGTGGATTTCTCATGGATTTCCACGGGATCCCGTGGATTTCTATGAATTTCCCACGGATTCCTACAAATTCCCCACGGATTTCTGCGGGTTTCCATGGAATCCTGTGGATTTCCACTAACTTCCCATGGATTCCCATGGATTTCCCACGATTTCCCATGGATTTACCAGGGATTCCTACAAATTTCCCACGGGTTTCCGTGGGTTTCCCATGGAATCCGGTGGATTTCCCATCGACTTTCCATGGATTTTTATGGAATCCCACGGATTTCCAAGGATTCCCATTAATTTCCCATGGATTCCCATTAATTCTCCACGGATTTCCCATGGACTCCTGTGGATTTCCATGGATTGACTTCCCATTAATTCTTTATGGACTCCTGTGGATTTCCATGGATTGACTTCCGTGGATTTTTATGGAATCCCACGTATTTCCCTGGATTCCCATTAATTTCCCACGGATTTCCCATATATTCCCATGGATTTCCCATGGATTTTCCACGGATTCCCACGAATTTCCCAGGAATTTCCCAGAGTTTCAGGACCCCCAGGCAGGTTTAACCCCTCATGAGCCAGCCGGGGGCGGTCCCGGAGCCCCCCCGAGCGACAGCGGCCGCGGCTGCAAGAGAAGCGAGCGTGAGCGCGGAGAGGGAATTCCAGAGGGGAAAGTTCCAGAAGGGGCGGAGCCGGGAGGAAGATTCCGGAAGCTCCCGGTACCTTCTGGGCCCCGGAGAAGGCGTGGTAGAAGCTGGACACGTAGGTCATGATGGCCTTCTCGTCCGGCCGCGCCGTGTTCACGATGTCTGCGGGGAACCGCGGGGGTTAAACTGGGAGCAAACTGGGAGCAAACTGGGAATGACTGGGAGTGAACTGGGAGTCGAACTGGGAGTGAACTGGGAGCGAACTGGGAGTAAACTGGGAGCCTCTCCCAGCTGGAATTCTGCTCTGAGGGCCCCAAATCCTGGGGGATCCACCTGGATGGGATTGGGGCTGGATGGGGAAAATTTGGGGTTGGGTTGGGTGGCTCCAATGGGGGCTCCTGGAATTGTGGGGTCCTGGAAAATGAAATCCGAGAATTACGGGATCCTAGAAAAAGAGAATGCCAGGTTTGTGGGATGCTGGCATTGTGGGATCCTGGAAGTGTGGGATCCAAGAGTTGTGGAGTCCTGGAATTGTTGGGTCCTGGAAAATGAAATCCGAGAATTACGGGATCCTAGAAAAAGAAAATGTCAGATTTGTGGGATGCTGGAATTGTGGGATGCTGGAATTGTGGGGTCCTGGAATTGAAGGATCAAAGAGTCGTGGGGTCCTGGAGCTGTGGGATCAAAGAGTTGTGGGATCCTAGAATAATGAAACCGGAGAATTATGGGATCCTAGAAGAAGAAAATGTCAGATTTGTGGGATTCTAGAATTGTGGGGTCCTGGAATAATGAAATCCTGCAATTGTGGGATCCTAGAAAAAGGGAATGCCAGATCTACAGGATGCTGGAATTGTGGGGTCCTGGAATAACGAAATCTGAGAATTACGGGATCCTAGAAGAAGGGAATGCCAGATTTATGGGATGCTGGAATTGTGGGATTGTACAGCTGTGGAGTCCTGAGAGTTCTGCATCCCCGGAAGTACAGGATGACAAAATCAAACCATTTTGGAACCCTGAGCATCCCAAATCCTGGATAAATCCACCTGCACAGCTGGGAATTGGTGCTAAACAGGAGAAACCCAGGTTAAACCAGGGATCCTGCGAGGAAATGCCCCTCCAGGGCTGGAGGAGACCCCGGGATCCCCCGGATCCGGAATTCCACGCTTACCCTCGGCGTCCAGCATCTTGGGAATGTCCAGGTACTTCTCAGCCACCTCGAAGGCGTTGTTGAGGTTGGTGACAGGATCATCCTGGGGGCAGGAGAGGCTCCGTGGGTGGGAATTCCCCAATCCCCGGGTTTCCCAGGGGAGGGTTTGGGGTTTACCTTGCGCAGTTTGTCGTACTCGATCAGCTCCGGGCGGTGCCGGTGGATGAGGGCGTTGAAGGCCAGCCCGTCCTTCCAGCTGGGGGAAAATGGGGATCAGATCCCGGGAATCCGCGGGGAAAACCGGGATCAGATCATGGGAATATGCGGGGAAAGTGGGGATCGGGTCACGGGAATCCACGGGGAAAATGGGAGTGAGATCCTGGGAAACCATGGGGAAAATGGGGATCAGATCCCGGGAATCCACGGGGAAAATGGGAGCGAGATCCCGGGAATTCACAGAGAAAATGGGGATCAGATCATGGGAATCCGCAGGGAAAACCGGGATCAGATCATGGGAATATGTGGGGAAAGTGGGGATCGGGTCACGGGAATCCACAGGGAAAATAGGGATCAAATCCCGGGAATCCACGGGGAAAATGGGAATCAGATCCTGGGAAACCAAGGGGAAAATGGGGATTGGATCACAGGAATCCATGGGGAAAATTTGGGATCAGATCCTGGGAATCCACAGGGAAAATGGGGATCAGATCCCAGGAATCCGTGGGGAAAATGAGGATTCGATCACCGGACTGAGCGAAAGCCTGGCCTGGGGAAGCGCAGAGGAAGAGGGGGAGGAAGAGGCCAAGAGCCGAAGAGGAAGTTGAGAATTTGAGGAAGAGGAAGAGCCGCCCGGGGAAGGAGGAAGAGAAAGGGGAAGAAGGAGGAAGAGGAAGAAGGAAGGAGGAAGGAGGAAGAGGAAGGACCTGATGTGGAAGTTCTGGACGTTGACGTTCTTGTACGGAGCCGTTTTCCGCTGGCACCAGAGCAGGAGCCCCTCCTTGGCCGAGGTCTCTGCGGGAGCAGGAGCAGAGATTGGGGGATCCCGGGGGTGGATCCCGGGGGTGGATCCCGGGAGGGAATCCCACAGTCCCAGGAGCAGATCCCAGGTAGATCCCACAGTCCCAGGAGCAGATCCCACAATCCCAGGAACAAATCCTGGGGGTAGATCCCACAGTCCCAGGGGCAGATCCCAGGGTGGATACGACAATCTCAGGAGCAGATCCCGTGTGGATCCCCCAACCCCAGGAGCGGATCCCGTGTCCCATTACCTTCCACGGAGATGTCCTGGATGGCGAAGCGCAGGATGATCGTCCAGATCATGCCCAGCGTCATCTTGGCGTTCCCGTCCACAATCTCTGCGGGGAAAACACAGGGAATGGATTCCAGGTGGGAATTCTGCCCCAGGGAATGGATTCCAGGTGGGAATTCTGCCCCAGGGAATGGATTCCAGGGGGAATTCTGCCCCAGGGAATGGATTCCAGGGGGAATTCTGCCCCAGGGAAAGGATTCCAGGGGGGAATTCTGCCCCAGGGAAAGGATTCCAGGGGGAAATTCTGCCCCAGGGAAAGGATTCCAGGGGGAATTCCCCAGGAAAGAATTCCGGGGGAATTCTGCCCCAGGGAAAGGATTCCAGGGGGAAATTCTGCCCCAGGGAATGGATTCCAGGGGGAAATTCTGCCCCAGGGAATGGATTCCAGGGGGGAATTCCCAGGGGGAATTATGGGGTTGTTGGACCCTGGAACTGGGGGGCTCCACAATGGAGGAGTCAAAAAATTGTGGAGTCCCCAGATGAACAGATCCCACATTAGGGAATCCTGCAGTAATGGGATCACAGGATCTGGGAACGGTGGGATCCTGGATTTATGGAGTCTTAGGACACAAAACTCTGGAATTACAGGACCCAAAAATCATGGAACCCTAGGATTAGGGGATGCAGGCTTTGTGGGATTGCAGAACGGGAATTACAGATCCCAGAATTCATTACAGAGCCACAGAATCCTGGGGTTACGGAATTGTTTGGGGTGGAAAAGACCTCGGAAACCACAGAGGGAGAGAGGAATCCCAGAGGGGAGGGAAGTGGGGCGGAATTCCGGGCTCCTCATCCCAATCCCACATTCCCAAGGTTGCCTCCGCAGCCCCAGCCGCTGTTTTTTGGGAATTGCTGGGCTGGGGGCGGGCGCCGGGCGTCTCCCGGCTCGGGGCCAGTCGGGACTCGCTCGGCTCCGGGCACGCGGAGCTTTCTCCAGCTCGGATCCCAACAAACCGGCCCGGCTGGAGCCGCTGCCAGCCCGGCCCGCCCGGCCCCCGGGGATCCCGTGGGAATGGTCCTGGATCCCACAGGGAATGGTCCTGGATCCCACAGGGAATGGTTCTGGATCCCACAGGGAATGGTTTTGGATCCCACAGGGAATGGTCCTGGATCCCACAGGAATGGTCCTGGATCCCACAGGGAATGGTTCTGGATCCCACAGGGATGGTCCTGGATCCCACAGGGAATGGTCCTGGATCCCACAGGGAATGGTCCTGGATCCTGTGGGAATGGTTCTGGATCCCACAGGGAATGGTTCTGGATCCCACAGGGAATGGTCCTGGATCCCACAGGGAATGGTTCTGGATCCCACAGGAATGGTCCTTGATCCCACAGGAATGGTCCTGGATCCCGTGGGAATGGTTCTGGATTCCACAGGGAATGGTCTTGGAGATCCCACAGGGAATGGTCCTGGATCCCACAGGGAATGGTTTGGTCCCACAGGATGGTCTGGTGTTTGTGGGTGGGTCCCACAGGAATGGTCTGGAGGCTGGTCCACAGGGAATGGTTCTGGATCCCACAGGGAATGGTCCTGGATCCCACAGGAATGGCTGCCCAAGGTTGGATGGGCCCGATGGTGGATGGAATGGTTCTGGATCCCACAGGGAATGGCGATCCCACAGGAATGTTGGATCCCGGGAATGGTTCTGGATCCCACAGGGAATGGTCCTGGATCCCACAGGGAATGGTTCTGGATCCCACAGGGAATGGTTCTGGATCCCACAGGGAATGGTTCTGGATCCACATGGTGGGAGGGAGGTTCCAGGAATGGTGTGTGGGCCAAAGGTTGCCCGATGGTCGTCCAGCTCGGGGGTTTGGGGCAGGGATGGCTTCACGGGATGGTGGTCGTAGTATGTGCTGGGGTGGGGGCCGGTGGGTGACCCTTCTTGAGGTCTGTGTGGTGAGGTTTCGTCATTGGTGGTGGTGGTGGTGGTTTTTTTGTGGTGGGGGGAGTTAAGGGTTTGGCTCAGGGTTGAAGGGTTTGGGTAAAGGTTAAAGGGTTTAGGTCAGGCCTAAAGGGTTTAAGTCAAGGTTCATGGGTTTCAGTGAAGATTCAAACCCCTCAAAATCCCGATTTTGGTCAAGACTGGGGTGTTGGATCCCGCCGAAGTCCCGCTCACCCTGGCGCCCGATGGAACGCAGCCTGGCGGCTGAAGTCAGGGCCTTGTTGACGTTGTTGATCTTGTGCACCCTCATCTTGAGGATTTTGGGCCCAGCGCTCCCTGGGTTTTGGAGCGGGGTCAGGACAGTTTGGGTTGCCTGGACTGTTTGGGTCAGGACTGAGGGTTTGGGTCAGGACTGAAGGGTTTGGGTCAGGGTTAAAGGGTTTGGGTCAGGGTTAAAGGTTTTGGGTCAAGTTTAAAGGTGTTTGGGGAAGTTCCAGCACTTTGTGCCCAGCCTGGAGGTTTTTGGGCTGAGTTTGGGGATTTTGGGCCCACTTTGAGGATTTTGGGCCCAGTTTGGGGGCTTTTGAGCTCAGTTTGGGGTTTTTTTGGCCCACTTTAAGGATTTTGGGCCCAGTTTGATGATTTTGAGCTCAGTTTGGGTTTTTTTTGGCCCACTTTAAGGATTTTGTGCTGAGGCCTGACCTGAGATGACCTCGAGCAGCAGCATCAGCTTGAGCCCGTCCCGGAAATCCTCGTCGATGTTCTCGATCTGCGTGCCGGCCTTGCGCAGGTGGGAGTTGCACCAGGCCGTGAACGTCTGCAGGGACAGGGCTGGGGTCAGCTCTGGGGGGACCCCGGGGCTTGGGGGGACCCTGGGGTCAGCTCTGGGGGGACCCCGGGGCTTGGGGGGAAATGGGGAATTGGGGGCCTGGGGATTCCTCATCCCAGCAGGAATGACCCCACTGATCCCACTGACCCTACTGGGAATGACCCCACTGATCCCAGCAGCAATGACCCTGGGTTATTGATCCCATCGGGAATGACCCTGGGTTATTGATCCCATCAGGAATGAACCTGGGTTATTGATCGGATCAGGAATGACCCCACTGATCCCATCAGGAATGAACCAGGTTATTGATCCCATCAGTAATGACCCTGGGTTATTGATCCCATCAGCAATGACTCCAGGTTATTGATCCCATCAGGAATGACCCCACTGATCCCATCAGGAATGACCCCAGGTTATTGATCCCAGCAGGAATGACCCCACTGATCCCATCAGGAATGACCCCAGGTTATTGATCCCAGCAGGAATGACCCCACTGATCCCATCAGGAATGACCCCGGGTTATTGATCCCAGCAGGAATGACCCCAGGTTATTGACCCCACTGATCCCATCAGGAATGACCCCAGGTTATTGATCCCATCAGGAATGAACCAGGTTATTCATCCTATCAGTAATGACCCTGGGTTATTGACCCCACTGGCAATGACCCCGAACCTTCCATCCCCGGGCAACGCCCAATCCCACAACCCCCAGCTCCAGTTACTGTGGAACTGGGATGGCTCCACCCCACAATCTGCTCGTGGGGCCACATTTTGGGATCAGGAACCCGCGCCAACCCCAGGATCCAACCCCAAACCCGGGGGAAACCCGGGCTGATCCCCCCGGATGTGGGAACACGCCAGGCCCAGCAGGATTCCCGGGAAGATCCCGGTCTGGGGGGCTCTGGGATCGCCCTGGGCTCCGGGGCGGCTCCGGACGGCGCCGGGACTTTGGCCGGTGCCAGGCCCGCACATGCCTGAGGCGGGCGTGGCCGGGCGCGGCCCCGCGGGCACCAACACGCACGGGCCCTGAGTCACCTGGGCACGGGAGAGATCCCGGAAAAACCCCGCAAAAATCCCATTCTGGGATCTCCTTCAGTGACAGACACAGCCCCGAGAGATCCCAGAAAAATCCCGGAAAAACCCCGCAAAAATCCCATTCTGGGATCTCCTTCACAGACAGACACAGCCCCGAGAGATCCCAGAAAAATCCAAACATGGGATCTTATGGGCAAACAATCCCAGAAAACCCGGTTCTTCAGTAACACAGAGATAAAAAATCCCGGAAAAACCCCAGAAAATCCCATTCTGGGATCTCCTTCATGGGCAGGCACAGCCCTGAGAGATCCCGAAAAACCCACAAAAATCCCATTCTGGGATCTCCTTCAGTGACAGCACAGCCCTGAGAGATCCAGAAAAACCCCACAAAAATCCCATTCTGGGATCTCTTTCACAGGCAGACATAGCCCCAAGAGATCCTAGAAAGATCCCAGAAAAATCCTGGAAAACCCCACAAAAATCCCATTCTGGGATCTCCTTCATGGGCAGGCACAGCCCTGAGAGATCCCGGAAAAACCCCAGAAAAACCCCACAAAAATCCCATTCCGGGATCTCCTTCAGTGACAGACACAGCCCCGAGAGATCCCAGAAAAATCCCGCAAAAATCCCATTCTGGGATCTCCTTCAGTGACACAGCCCCAAGAGATCCCAGAAAAATCCCAGAAAAATCCCATTCTGGGATCTCCTTCACAGGCAGACATAGCCCCAAGAGATCCTAGAAAGATCCCAGAAAAATCCTGGAAAACCCCGCAAAAATCCCATTCTGGGATCTCCTTCATGGGCAGGCACAGCCCTGAGAGATCCCAGAAAAACCCCGGAAAAATCCCATTCTGGGATCTCCTTCAGTGACAGGCACAGCCCTGAGAGATCCCAGAAAAACCCCGCGAAAAATCCCATTCTGGGATCTCCTTCATGGACACGCAGCAGGATCCCAGCAAGATCCCATAAAAATCCCATAAAATCCCACTCTGGGATCTCTCCCCAGGGGTCACGGCGTTCCTGGAAATCCCAAAATTCCTCCCCGAGCTCTCGTTTTCCTTCCAAAATCCGGGAAAATCGGCGCCAAATCCTGGGAATTTCTGTGCTGAGGGAACCCCCCCGAGCCAGGCTGTTCCCACAGCCCCAAAACCGAGGGGTTTCCCCCCAAAACTTGGGAATTTGGGATTTTTAAAGGACGGGATGGGTGGGAAGCAGCGGGGTCTGGGGAGGGGGCGGCAGGGCCGGGGGGAATCCAGGATAAAATCTGGGATAAAATAAAATCCGGGATAAAATCGGGATAAAATAAAATCCGCGATAAAATAAAATCTGGAATAAAATCCAGGATAAAATCTGGATAAAATAAAATCCAGGATAAAATCCGGGATAAAATAAAATTGGATAAAATGATAAAATATAAAATAATAGATAAAAGATAAATAAAATGGATAAAATATAAAATAATAAATCCGGGATAAAATGATAAATCCTTAAATAAATCCGGATAAATCATACGATAAATCATAATGAATAAATATAAATATATAATAATAATTGGGATAAATGATAATCAAATAATTGAATAAAATAAAATAGGATAAAATATAAAAATAAAATCTGGGATAAAATCCAGGAATAAAACCCGGGATAAAATCTGGGATAAAATCCAGGATAAAATAAAATCTGGGATAAAATCCAGGATAAAATCCGGGATAAAATCCGGGATAAAATCCAGGATAAAATCCAGGATAAAAGAAAATCCGGGATAAAAGGAAACCTGGGATAAACCCGGGCCGGAGCGACCCCCCCGGTGCATTCCGGCCAGAAATAACCATCCCAAAAATGCCTAAAAAAGGCGATTCCGCGCGGGCCTCTGGCATTTCCTCCGCGCGGAAGCGCTGGGGAAGCGTTTTCCAGGCATTGTCAGGGCCGGGCGCCCTCCCTGCCCCAAATCCCGGGAATTCGGGGCTGCAAAAGGGGACCCAGCCCAAATTCTCCATGACAAGTGCTGGGGGAGAGGAAAATCCACCCGGGACTGGGGATTCCGCTGCCGCAGGATGAGCTCGCCCCAGGGATTGTTGGGATTTGGGGCCTTTTGAGGCTTTTACTGCTCTTTTCATCCCTTTTTTCCTCTGCTTGTCCATGAAAAGCGCTGGGAAACGGCGGCAGCGAGGAAAAGCTGCCTCCTCTTCCTCCTTTCCGTGGAAAAACCGGGAATTTCAGGAGGGAAATGCACTTTCCTCCCTATTTTCCTCCATTTTTCACCTAAAAATTGGGAATTTCAGGAGGAAAATGCACTTTCCTCCCTATTTTCCTCCATTTTTCCCCTAAAAATTAGGAATTTCAGAAGGAAAATGCATTTTCCTTCTCTTTTCCTTCATTTTTCACTAAAAATTGGGAATTTCAGGAGGGAAATGCACTTTCCTCCTTATTTTCCTCCATTTTTCACCTAAAAATTGGGAATTTCAGGAGGGAAATGCACTTTCCTCCCTATTTTCCTTCATTTTTTCCCCAAAAATTAGGAATTTCAGAAGGAAAATGCATTTTCCTTCTCTTTTCCTTCATTTTTCACTAAAAATTGGGAATTTCAGGAGGAAAATGCACTTTCCTCCCTATTTTCTTTCATTTTTTCCCCAAAAATTAGGAATTTCAGAAGGACAATGCACTTTCCTCCCTATTTTCCTTCATTTTTCCCCTAAAAATCAGGAATTTCAGAAGGAAAATGCACATTCCTCCCTCTTTTCCTCCACTTTTCCCTAAGAATCAGGAATTTTAAGGCTGGAGAATGCACATTCCTCCCTCTTTTCCCTCATTTTTTCCCCAAACCCCCAAGTTTGGGATGGAAAACGCCTCGGGAAGAAGCTGGGATGTGTCTGTGAAGGATCCCAAGGGACATTCCCAACTTTTTAAGGGAAAATTCCCAATTCTGGGCACGCAGGGAACGCTGCCCTGGGGTTGTTTCCTGGGGAATTTCTCCCAGGAGCTCCTCAGGGACAGAGATTTACCCCAAAAAAGCCCCAGATTGGGATTTTCCTTTGGGAGCCCCCCAGAATTCCTCATTTTTGGGTCCTTTTTGGGGTTTTTCCCCCTGTGGGGACCCCGAGAATTCCAGGTGGGAACGAGCAACCCCCGGGTGGGATTTGGGGTCTTTTCCCGGGGTTGGAGCCCCCAAAATCCCCCAAAAATCCCCAAAACCGAGGTCGTTCCAGGGGCCTCGTTAGGGCAGGAAGGAATTCGCTCCCACATCCCCAAATTCCCGTTCCGATGTGGCAGGGCTGAAAGAAAATTCCAGAGGGAATAAAAAACTCATCCAGGCGTTCCCCTGGGCTCGTTAGCGGGGGTTAATGAACATCATTTGCATAATTAACATAATTAACGCGGCGGCCCGCTGGTCCGAGGAGAGGGAAAAAAGGAGGAAAAGGAGGAAAAACGAGAGGAAATGACCCAAAAACCAAAATGAGGGGTCAGAAATGTGGGAAAAAGGGGAAAAATACAGAGAAAGTGATGGAAGAATGAGGAAAAGTCACTCAGAAATCAGGAAAATGAGGAAAAAAGTGAGGAAAGTAATTTAAACGTGGGGAAAATGAGCAAAAATTCAGGGAAATTGAGGGAAAACTGAGAAAATGAGCAGAAAACTGGGAATGTGATGACAACACCAGGAAAAGTGGCCCAAAACCAAGGGAAAATGAGCCAGAAAGTGTGAAAAATGCCCAGAAACTGGAAAAGTTCCTCAAAAATGGGGAAAATGATCAGAAAATTTGGGAAAATGGCAAAACAGCTGGAGCAAAGCCAAAAAAAAATCAGGAAGTTACTCCAAAAAAATCAGGAAATGGGACCAAAGAAATGGAGACAAACAACTCGAAACGGTGGGAACGAACAAAATAATGGTGGGGAATGACTAAAAATCAGGAAAATCGAGCAAAATTTGGGGGAAATGAGCAAAATTTGAGGGGGGAGATGGCTAAAAATTGGGGAAAATGATGAAAAATCAGGAAAAATGAGCAGAAGTGAGGACTACGAGGGATTTGGGGGGTGTTTTGTCCCATCCCTGTCACCCCCAGCACATCCCGGGTTCTCCCCTCCCCCTGGAATGTTTTTTGTGGGTTTTTTTTTGATGTTTTCTGTTTGGTTTTTTTGGAATTTTTTTGGTGGTTTTTTGGATGTTTTTGCTGTTGATTTTTTGGATATTTTCTGGTGGTTTTTTTGTATGTTTGCTGTTGTTTTTTCGGATATTTGCTGTTGTATTTTTTGATTTTTTTGGGTGGTTTTTCTGGATGTTTTTGCTGTTGTTTTTGGATGTTTTCTGTTGATTTTTTGGATGTTTTCTGTTCATTTTCTGGATGTTTTTTCTGTTGGTTTTTTGGATGTTTTCTGTTGATTTTTTGGGTGTTTTTGCCGTTGTTTTTCTGGATGTTTTCTGTTGATTTTTTGGGTATTTTTGCTGTTGATTTTTTGGGTATTTTTGCTGTTGATTTTTTGGGTATTTTTGGTGTTGATTTTGGGATATTTGCTGTTGATTTTTTGGGTGTTTTTGCTGTTGATTTTCTGGATGTTTTCTGTTGATTTTTTGGATGTTTTTGCTGTTATTTTCTGGATGTTTTTGCTGTAGTTTTCCGGATGTTTTTGCTGTAGTTTTCCAGATGTTTTTGCTGTTATTTTCTGGATGTTTTTGCTGTAGTTTTTTGGATGTTTGCTGTTGATTTTCTGGATGTTTTGGCTGTTGTGTTTCTGGATGTTTTTGTTGCTTTCTCTGCATCTGCCGCTCCCGGGGGAGGCCGGAGCGCGGAATTCTCCTCATTCTTTGCCCTTATTCGGCTCCGGGCCGGGATTTTTTGGGAATAACGCGGCGAATTCCGGGCAGGATGCTCAGGTCCCGCACGCTGCCCCCCCGTCGGGTTTGGGGTTTTGGGTTTTTGGGTTTTTGGGGTTTTTTTGGGGTGTTTTTGGTGCGCAGGTGGGTCAGGGCGTGCCCGCATTCCAGGCGGGATGAGCGGCCACGCCTCGCTGGGGGTGCGGCAGCCCCGGGGGCGCCTCCCCCGAAATTCATCCCAAAATTGGATTTTGGGGAGATTTCCCAGGCCAGAAAAAGCTGCCCGTGCCTTATTCTGGGATTTCTTGCCCAAAAATCGCTGCTGCAGCCAGGATGGGCTGAGATTCCTGCGGGGAAAGGAGGTGGAACGAGCTGGAAATGGCCCAAAAATGGGGAAAAAAAAGAGAAATATCCCCAAAATGAGGAGCAGAGGGAGGAGTGATCCCAGTGAAGGGTTGGGATCCCTTTGGATCCCCAAACGGCACCTGGGATGGATCCCAAAGAAATGGCAGGAGTTCTGCTCCCAGTGCATCCCAGTCTGGAACTGGGAGGAAAAAACACCTGAAATTCCTGGGATTTTATGGAAAGAAAAACACCTGAATAGGGCAAAACCTCCTGGGGGTTTATGGAAGAAAACATACCTGGTTAGGGCAAAAATTTCCTGGAGGAAAAACACCTGTTTGGGGCAAAAATTCCTGGAGGAAAACCACTTGTTTGGGGCAAAAATTTCAGGGGTTTTATAGGAGGAAAAACCACCTGATTGGGGCAAAAAATCCCGAGTTTTTATGGAATGAAAACCACCTGTTGAGGGCAAAAATTCCTGGGAAATTCCTGGGTTTTTCTGGTGGGTTTGGGGAGGGAGGGAGGAAGGAAAGGAAGGAAGGACGGAAGGACAGACGGACGCTGAGAGGGCCCGCGCTCCGTTCCCGCTGCTCTCCCGCTGCTCCGGCCGCATTGTTGGCATTCCAGAGAATTCCAGAGGCGAATCCCTTGCCCAGGGCTTTGGGACACTCGGAATTCCAGCAGCCAAATGCAGGAACGCGCTGGGAAAGCCTCGGGTGGGGAAGCGGATTCCCAAACTCCCAAATTCCCAAAAAAAGGAGGAGGAGTCCGGGGCAATCCCAAAATCCCGCTCATTAACACCTAATCAACCCCTGGCGCAGAGCTCGTCCATCCTCCGGCATTGCGGCCCCAAATCCTGACAAATCCACGGGAAAAATTCACATTTTGGGCAGAGGAGAAGCAACAGGAACCGGTGGGAAACGTGGGAGAGGAGTGGGAAGTGCCGGGAATGGCAGGAAGTGCAGGAGGAAGAGGAGGAGGAAGAGGAGGAGGAAGCTCATGCCGCGCTTCCTGTGCCAAAAATAATCGAACTTAGCCCGGTTTTTTCTTAGAAAAACCTGGAAATCGCAGGTAACCACGGCAACGGAGCCCAGCGGTGCCGTCCCGAGTGTCCCCAGGACAGGGGGTCCCCATAAATGTCCCAAAACTGAGGGGATTCACCCCAAAATTCAGAGAGCTCAGCCCCAAAACTGAGGGGATTCACCCCAAAATTCAGGGAGCTCAGCCCCAAAACTGAGGGGATTCACCCCAAAATTCAGGGAGCTCAGCCCCGTATTTAGGGAAGTTATCCCAAAACGGAGCTAGCCCCAAAACTGAATTCACCCCAAAATTCAGTACCCCAAATAGATACACAAAAATTCAGGGAATTAAACACAAAACACGCGGAACTCGACGCAGAATTGGTAAATGGACTCGAATTCACAGCAAAACTCAGGGAATTCAACCGAGGCACAGGGAGCGAGCACGAAACTCACGGAACTCAAGGCAGAGCTCGGGAATGGAACCCAAAACTGAGGGAATTCACCCCAAACTGAGGGAATTCACCTCAAACACGAGAATTCACCCCAAACTGAGGGAATGCACCCCAAACTGAGGGAATGGAGCCCCAAACTGAGGGAATGGAGCCCCAAACTGAGGGAATGGAGCCCCAAACTGAAGGAATTCACCTCAAACACGAGAATTCACCCCAAACTGAGGGAATGGAGCCCCAAACTGTGGGAATTCACCCCAAACTGCGGGAATTCACCTCAAACACGAGAATTCACCCCAAACTGAGGGAATGGAACCCAAAACTGCAGGAATTCACCCCAAACTGAGGGAATGGAACCCAAAACTGCAGGAATTCACCCCAAACTACAGGGAATTCACCCCAAACCTGGGGATGGAACCCCAAACTGCAGGAATTCTCCCCAAACGCAGGAATTCTCCCCAAAACGCAGGAATTCTCCCCAAACTGCAGGAATTCTCCCCAAACTACGGGAATTCTCCCCAAACGCAGGAACTGTCCCTGAGCCCGGAGTTCCGCCCGTCTCCAATGATTAACCCGGAACCCTCCGGCGCCCGCTCGGAATTCCGGGCCGGCCCCTCCCAGCTCCCGGCGGTTCCCACGCCCGAGGGTCCCGGGGGATTTTTGGGGAGGGGGCGATGGAAGGGACCCGCCGGTGCTCCCGATGCCCCGGGAAGGCGGCGGATGCCGGCGGATCCCAGCGGATCCCGGCGGATCCCCCTTTCCCCAGTGCCCTTTATCCCGTCCCGCCGCTCTCCGGAAGCTTCTCCAGCCGGAATTGGGGCGGGGGGGACCCTCCGGACCCCCCCCTGGAACCTGCGAAAATCCCTCGGGGTTTGCAAAATTCAGCCCTCAATCCTCAGGTGTGGTACCCCCCCTTCCAAACACAGCGCCGCAAAGTTCACCCGTCACCTCTCAGGTGTGGTATCCCCCTCCCAAAAATCGCCCTGGAGGTTCCCAAAGTTCACCCCTCACTCCTCAGGTGCCATGATATCCCCCAAACACAGCTCTGGAGGTCCCAAAAGTTCACCCCTCACTCCTCAGGTGCCATGATCCCCCCCAAACACAGCTCTGGGGGTCCCAAAAGTTCGCCCCTCACTCCTCAGGTATCATAAAGCCCCCTCACACACAGCTCTGGGGGTCCCCAAAGTTCAGCCCTCACCTCTCAGGTGTGGTACCTCCCCTCACACACAGCTCTGGGGGTCCCCAAAGTGTCCCCCCCCCAGTTACGGGGCTCTCTCCCCCTCTGACCCCGCTCAGGGACCCCCCAGAAGTCCTGATTCACCCCCAGACCCAGCTCGGACCTTCCGGGGACACCCTGAGCCCGCCCAGACTCCTCAGGGACCCCTCAGAGGTGCCCCCGAAAGGTGCTGACACCCCTCAGGTGTCCCTGCCCCGGGCTGGGAGCCTCAGGGAGGCTCCTCTGCCCCTTCGGATCCCCCCAGACCCCTCCAGGCCCCCCAAACCTCCCTGTCCCGGGCTCTGACCCCTCATGAACCCCCTCAGGGACCCCTCCAAGGAACCCCTCAGACTCGAATCCCCTCAGGGACCCCAGGATCCCTCACGGATCCCCTCAGACACCCCAGGATCCCTCACGGATCCCCTGAGACACCCCAAGATCCCTCATGGATCCCCTCAGACATCACAGGATCCCTCATGGATCCCCTCAGACACCACAGGATCCCTCATGGATTCCCCCAGACACCCCAAGATCCCTCATGGATTCCCTCAGACACCCCAAGATCCCTCATGGATCCCCTCAGGAACCCCAAGATCCCTCATGGATCCCCTCAGACACCACAAGATCCCTCAGCTCCCCCTGCCCCGCGCTCTCGGACCACTCAGAGACCCCTCAAGCCCTCCAGACCCCTCAGGCTCTGAAACCTCCTCAGGGACCCCTCAGCCCCTCACGATCCCCCCTCAGTGAGTCCCCCCCAGCCCCCCCCACCTTGCGCTGCTGTTTCTCCCAGGCGGGGTCCAGGAGTAGATCCCGATCCCAATCGTCCTCTTGGGCCATGTAGTCGCCATTGGGTCCGGGCCCGTTCCCGCCGTACGGGTGGGGTTGCCCCGCGCTGTGGTAATCCACCATTATCGCCGCCCTGATGTCGCGACAGGCGGAGGACGCGCCAGCGACACGGACCCGAATCTGTCCCCCCCCACCCGCGCCCCGACTGCGCACGCGCCGCCGCCCAGGCCGCGCCCACCGCGCCGCGCGCGCACGGGCTGGGCGGAGCCACGCCCACCGCCCTCAGGCGCCACTGGGGCCACGCCCATCACACTCACGGAGAGGAGACCCCGCCCACCGCTCCACCCCCAGGCGCGTCCCAAGCCACGCCCCCCCGAAGCCACGCCCCCTTCCCCTCAGAGCCCCCTCCTCCATTTTGACGCCCCCCAAGAACGAGCCCAGTCCCGCTTTGAAGCCTCTTTACTGGTTAAACTGGGCAGGATCGGGGTTGGGGGGTTGGAATTGGGGGGTCGGTGTTGAGGGCTCGCTTCTGCGGGGCTCAGAGAGAGGACGCCATGATGCTGGACACACCTGGGAGGAAAACAGGTGAGATGGGGGGGGCCCGGGACACCCCTGTGCTTCCAGTCTCCCTCAGACACCCCCGGGCCTCTCCTGTATCCCTCCCCAGACCCCCAAAACACATCCAAAACTCCTCTGGACTCCCCCAGGATCCTCCTGTATTGCCCCAACCCCTCTGCAGATCCCCCAAACCTCCTCCAGGACCCCAAAATCTCCATGGGATCTCCCTGTATCCTCCCAACACCCCCCAAAACCCCCTAAGGACCCCCGAAAACTTCCCCAAATTCCCACCAGGATGCCCCAAACCACCCCTCCAGGACCCCCAACCCACTGTCGAAGTCGATCTTCTCCACGATGTTCTTGGGTTTGATGTTCTCCTCCTGGTTGGAGATAAGGATCCGCCCCGGCTCCGGCTCCGTCCACCCGTATTTGCTCATCCACACCCTCAGCTGTGACTCTGGGGGGGACCGCGGGGTCTGGGGGGGCTTGGACACCCCCTAGGAACCCCCAAAGCCCCCCAGGATCCCCCAAACCCTTCCAGACTCTCTTGCACCTCCCCAGGACCCCCCAAACGTCATCACAGGACCCCCAAAACCCCATCCAAGGCTCCCCAAACCCCCTGAGGACCCTCCCAAGCTCCCCCCAGCACCCACCTTCCAGCAGGGACCCCCCAAAACCCCAGGCAGGACCCCCAGCCCCCTCACCTGAGAGGTCCCCCAGCATCTCGGCGAGCAGCCAGCGGTCGATGTGCTGGTACGTGATCCCCACCACGTGGCAAATGACTGTGGGGACCCCCACGGTGGCACTGAGCCCCCCAAAACTGCCCAGAACCCCCCAGCCAACCCCCTGAGACCTCCCCAGGATCCTGCAAATCCTCTCCAGGATGCTCCAGTTCTCCTCCCAGGACCCCTCTGTACCCCAAATCCCCCCTGAACCACCCCCAGGTTCCTCCAGGAGCCTCTAAAAATAACCCAGGACCCCCAAAACCTGCCAAAGCCCCTCAAGATTCCCTCCAAACCCCTCCAGGACCCCCAAAACCTCCCCAGGACCCCCAAAACCCCCGCAGGGACCCTCAAATCCCCACTAAAGCACTCCCAGGTTCCTCCAGGAGCCTCTAAAAATAACCCAAGATGCCCAAAACCTCCCCAAGATTCCCTCCAAACCCCTCCAGGACCCCCAGAACCTCCCCAAACCCCCTCAAGATTCCCTCCAGACCCCCCAAAACCTTCCAGGACCCCCCAAAACCCCCTCACATTTCCTGACGGAGTCCTCGGAGCCGGTGATCCCCTCCAGCAGCTCCATGTTCTCATCCAGCGCTTGCTGTCGGAATTCCGGGGGTCACCCCCACATTTAGGGCTCCCCCTTTGTCTCCAGGACCCCCCAGGGTTTTGGGGAGCCCAGTTTTTGGGGGGCTCACCCAGAAGGACTGGAAGTGGCAGGTCTCCAGCAGCTCCCCCAGGTACAGGATCTGCCGGATGGGCCGCTCCTCTTGCTGAGTGTTGGCGAGGTCAAGGGAAAGTTTGGGATAAAAATGGGGAGTTTTGGGGCTGAACCCCGAAAATCTCCCTCCCCCAGCTCCCCAAAATCCAGGTTTGGGGGGATTTTGAAGGGAGAAACGCCAGATTTGATTTCTCAGGGAAAAGGGGGGTCCCTGGGGAGGTTTGGGGGGTCCTTGTGGGATTTGGGGTTCCCCATGGAATTGGGGGGGGGGTTCCCCGGATTTGGGGGGATTCCCTGGATTTGGGGTGCCCCCCATTTTGGGGTGTCCAGGATACATGGGCCTGGTTGATCATGCACTTGCACAGGGTGAAGTCCCTCTGGATTTGGGGGTTTCCCTCTGGATTTTGGGGTTTTTAAGGGGATTCCCCTGGATTTGGGGATTCCCTGGATTTGGGGTGTCCCAGATTTGGGGTGCCCCCCATTTTGGGGTGTCCAGGATACGTGGGCCTGGTCGATCATGCACTTGCAGAGGGTGAAGTCGGTGTGGGGCAGGTTGGTGAGCGCCTTGAGCAGGATCTGCGCCGTCACCCCGGTCTGGAAGAAGGCCGGGTTGAACTGGTACCTGCACAGGTGAGCCCAGGTGAGTTCCAGGACCCCCAAACTCCCCCGGAGCTCCCCAGAATCCTTCCCCAGGAGCTCTCACAGCTTCAGCACGGCCAGGTTGGCCTCCAGGTCGTAGGCGTTCTCCTTGGCCTGCGTCTCCACGTAGCGCTCCAGAGTGGCCAGGTTCTCGGGGTTGTACCTGTGCAGGTGATGGGAGGATGTGACACACCTGGACACACCTGGACACACCTGGACACACCCCCCCCATTGCACAGCTCCAGCATGGCCAGGTTCTCGGGGTTGTACCTGTGCAGCTGAGGCGAGGATGTGACACACCTTGACACACCTGGGACCCCCTTTACACAGCTGGGACCGCCCTTTGCACACCTGGGATCCCCTCAGGGTCCCCCAGTCCCCTCCCAGCCCCCGCCAACCCCCTCCCGGTGCTCTCCCAGTCCCTCCCGGTGCTCCCAGTACCGGTCGATGCCCCGCAGCAGTTTCCCCACGTTCGCCCGCATCTGCTCGAACAGCGCCATGTTCGCGGCTCTTCCGGAAGGGACGTCACAGCCACTTCCGCTTCACCACGCTCCATGACCACGCCCACAGAGCGAGACACGTGAACGTATCCCGGTCACGCCCCCCACTTTAGCCACGCCCCTCCCAGTACGGGCCGCGTCCCGGACTGGGCGAACTGGGGCGGGAATGGAGTGACAGTCCTGGGAGGGACTGGGACAAACTGGGATTGTAGCTGATCTTACTGGGATCATACTGGGTTTGTAAGGAAGGACAGTGAGACAGTACTGGGGTTGTGCTGGAACTGTACTGGATCCTACTGGGATTGTACTGGTACTGTACTGGATCCTGCTGGGATTGTACTGGAACCGTACTGGATCCTACTGGGATTGTACTGGAACCGTACTGGATCGTGCTGGGATTGTACTGGAACCGTACTGGATCGTGCTGGGATTGTACTGGTACTGTACTGGATCCTACTGGGATTGTACTGGAACCGTACTGGATTGTACTGGGATTGTACTGGAACCATACTGGATCGTACCTGATCATACTGGGATTATACAGGGTGTGAAAAATGCGTATTTTATTAATTATTTATTAATTTAACTAAATATTAATTAAATAAAATTAATATTATTTTAATTACAATTAATTAAATTTAAATAAAATAAATAAATATTAACGGTAATTTATTATTTAATAATTTATCATTAATTAATATTTATTAATTATTTATTATTATTTTGCAAGTATTAAAATGAATATTATATGTGCTGTGTTAGAAAGTAATGCTGTATTAATTTTCTTAAGTAGTGTGTTAAATATAGTTTTAGGTTATAGTCACGTTTTTCACTCTTTTCCCCTCAGGTTTGCTGCTCTTTTCCCCTCACGTTTCCCACCCTTTTCCCCTCACATTTCTCACTCATTTCCCTTCACATTTCCCCCCCTTTCCCCTCACATTTTCCTCCCCTTCTCGCCTCACATTTCTCTGTCATTTCCCCTCACGTTTCCCACCCTTTTCTGCCCTCACATTTCCCCCCTTTCCCCCTCACATTTTCCCCTCACGATTCCCGCCCTTTTCTCCTCACCTTTCCCTCTCTTTTCCCTTCACATTCCCGCCCTTTTCCCCTCACGATTCCCTCCCTTTTCCCTTCACATTTCTCCCCATTTCCCCCTCACATTTCCCTCTCTTTCCCCCTCACATTTCTCTCTCTCTTCCCCTTACATTCCCCCACTTTTCCCTTCACATTTCTCTTTTCCCCTCATGATTCCCACCCTTTCCCCCTCAAGTTTCCCACCCTTTTCTTCCCTCACACTCCTCCCCTTCTCCCCTCACCTTTCCCTCTTTTCCCCTCACGTTTCCCCGCCTTTTCCCCCTCATATTTCCCCTCACATTTCTCTTTTTTCCTCTCATGATCCCCCCCCTTTTCCCCTCACATTTCCCTCCACCTTTCCCTCTCTTTTCCCCTCATGATTCCCACCATTTTCCCCCTCACATTTCCCCCCCTTTTCCCCTCACATTTTCCCCTCACGATTCCCGCCCTTCCCCCCCTCACGATTCCCGCCCTTCTCCCCTCACGTTTTCCCGCCCTTTTTCCCCTCACATTTCCCCCCCTTTTCCCCCTCACGATTCCCGCCCTTTTCCCCTCACATTTCTGTCTCTTCTCCCCTCACGATTCCCGCCCTTTTTCCCCTCACGATTCCCGCCCTTTTTCCCTTCACATTTCCCCCCCTTTTCCCCTCACTTTTCCTTCCCTTTTCCCCTCAGCTCGCCGGGGTTTTGGGGGTCCCCAGTTGGTTTTGGGGGTCCCAGGGTGTCAGTAACGAGCCGGGAGGGCAGCGACACTTGGCAGCGTTTATTTGGGGAGGTGGAAAGGCACTTGAAAAGGGTCTGGGGTCTTTGTGGGGCATTTTGGGGGGGTCAGTGATGAGCCAGTGACACTCAGCAGCGTTTATTGGGGAGGGGGCGTCAAAGGCACTTGAAGGGGATTTGGGGAGGGGGATTTTGGGGAGGGGGATTTTGGGGGGGGGATTTTGGGGTCCTCATCCCAGCTGATCCTCGTATTGCTTTCTGAAGCAATCCCCAGCCGGGAAGAAATCCCAGCAGCGCTCCTGGTACATCTTCCACACGTAAGATTCCTGGTGGAGGAATTTGGGGAGGGGGCGTCGGGACATGGGGACCCCCCGGCACCCTCACCCACCCTGGGAATTCCTGAGACCCCCCCCCAAATCCCCTAGAGACCCCCTCAGTCCCCTAGAGACCACCCCAATCCAACAGAGATCCCCCCCAAATCCCCTGGAGCCCCCCCCAAATCCCAGAGGTACTCTCCCAAATCCCCTAGATGCCCCCAAATCCCAGAGGTACTCCCCCAAATCCCCTGGAGACCCCCAAATCCCAGAGGTACTCCCCCAAATCCCTTAGAGAGCCCCCCAAAATCCCCTAGAGACCCCCCAGTCCAACAGAGACCCCTCCTATAGAGCCCCCTCATGGGACCCCTCCTCCCTGTGAGCCCCATTCTCCCCCCAAGCCCCCCCAGACCTCCCTGGGACCCCCCAGACCCCTCAGTGACCCCCCAAGACCCCCCAGACCTCCCTGGGACCCCCCAGACCCCCCAAGCCCCCCCAGACCTCCCTGGGACCCCCCAGACCCCCCAAGCCCCCTCCCCATCACCCCTCGCTGTCCCCACCTGCCCCGTGTGCTCCGTCTCGTCCTTGTTGATCAAATACATCAGGAAGAACCTGGGGTGGGGGTGGGATCCGGGGGTGTCAGAGCTCAGCAGGGACCCCCAGACCCCTGCAGGACCCCCCGGGACCCCCCCAATCTCACATGTAGTTGGCCAGGTTGTGCTCCTCCAGCGTGTGCGTCTCGAAGCCGTGCGGGGTCGTGTCGAAATAATCGCTCCCGATGCCACAAATAAAACATTTCGTCTGGGGAGGGGGCCCGGGGGGGGGTCACAGAGGGGTCTCTGCACCCCCTAATTCCATTGGGGGGGGTCTTCATCCTCCTCTGCCCCCCCAGACTCACCTCCATGTCCTCCTTCACCTGCTCCTGCTGGTCCCGCAGCTCCCCGAAGGCGTCGATGATCAGACCTGGGGGGCACAAAATGGGGGGGTCGGAGGGGTGGGACCCCCCAGATCCTCCCCGGGACCCCCAGATCCTCCCCAGGCCCTCCCAGGACCCCCAGATCCTCCCCAGATCCCCCCAGGCCCTTCCAGGACCCCCAGACTGACCCCAAGCCCCTCATCCATGGCATGCCCACCCTGGATGAAGGCCAGGAGGATGATGATGGCCCCCAAAGCCCCCTCCCCACGAGGTGCCCCCTGGATGATGGCGAGGAGGATGACAATGACCCCCCGAAACCCCCCCAATCCCACCCCCTGCCAGGTGTGCCCACCCTGGATGATGGCGAGGAGGATGACGATGACGAAGAAGAAGAAGGTGATGTCGAACACCACCCGGTAGAGCTCGTAGTCATCCCCCGCAGGGTCCTCGATCTCGTCCCCGATGCGGCCCCCGGCCCGGACCCCCACGTACATGTGGAACAGGTAACACTGGGGGGGGACAAAGGGGGGTCAGAGACCCCCAAAATCCACCTGGGGACCCCCAAAATCCACCTGAGCACCCCCAGATCCCCCCCAGCCCGGACCCCCATGTACATGTGGAACAGGTAGCACTGGGGAGGAGGGGGCACAGAGGGGTCAGGGACCCCCAAAAATCCACCTGGGGATCCCCCAGAACCCTCCCCTCACCTTCCGGCACCCCCAGATCCCCCCCAGATCCCCCCCAGGCCCTTCCAGGACCCCCAGATCCCCCTCAGGACCCCCAGATCCCCCCCAGGAGCCTTCCTCACCGTCATCATGTCGTCGCACTTCATGTCGGGCTCATCCTCATCCTCGCTCTTGTTGTAGAACTTGCGGAAGAAGTTGAAGGCGACCACGGTGTACAGGTAAACCACCACGGCCAGGAGCCCCACCGTCATCACCAGCTGGCACAGAACGGGGGTCCCCAGTTGGTTTTGGGGGTCCCCAGTTGGTTTTGGTGGTCCCCAGTTGGGTTTTGGGGGTCCCCAGAGGGTTTTGGTGGTCCCTAGTTTGGTTTGGGGGTCCCCATTTGGTTTTGGTGGTCCCCAGAGGGTTTTGGGGGGGGATTTTTCAGGAGGGGGATTTTGGGGAGGGGGATTTTGGGGGCCGCATTTGGGGAGGGTGTTGGGGGGAGGGATTTTGGGGGGGATTTTTGGGGGGGGGGATTTTGGGGGAGGGGGATTTTTGGGGAGGAGGATTTTGGGAGGGGGATTTTGGGGCAGGGGATTTCGGGGAGGGATTTGGGGAGGGGATGTTGGGGAGGGATTTTCGGGAGGGGATTTTGGGGAGGGATTTTTCAGGAGGGGGATGTTGGGGGCGGGGATTTGGGGGGGGGATTTTGGGGGAGGGGGATTTTGGGGCAGGGGGATTTTGGGGGGGGGATTTTGGGGAGGGGGATTTTGGGGCAGGGGATTTCGGGGAGGGATTTTGGGGAGGGGGATTTTTGGGGAGGGGATGTTGGGGACGGGGGATTTTTGGGAGGGGATTTTGGGGAGGGGATTTTGGGGAGGGGGATTTTGGGGAGGGGGGATTTTTGGGGAGGGGGATTTTGGGGAGGGGATGTTGGGGGGGATTTTGGGGAGGGGATTTTTGGGGAGGGGGGGATTTTGGGGAGGGGTTTTTGGGGGGGATTTTTCAGGAGGGATGTTGGGGAGGGATTTGGGGAGGGGATTTTGGGGAGGGGATTTTTCAGGAGGGGGATGTTGGGGGCGGGGATTCTGGGGAGGGGATTTTTGGGGGGGGGATTTTGGGGGAGGGGATTTCGGAGGGGGGTTCGGGGGATTTCGGGGAGGGATGTTGGGGAGGGATTTTTGGGGGGGATTTTGGGGAGGGGATTTCGGGGAGGGATTTGGGGGGGGATTTCGGGAGGGGATTTTGGGGAGGGGGATTTTGGGGAGGGGGATTTCGTGAGGAGGATTTTGGGGCAGGGGATTCTGGGGAGGGGATTTCGGGAAGGGGGCTTTCGGGGTCCCCCTGACCTGCTTGCCGTTGTGGGTGACCGAGGACAGAATGGTGCGCAGCGTCTTGACGCCCATGGCGATGTCCAGCAGGTGCGAGGCGAAGAAGAAGTTGTTGTAGTGGCCCAGCAGGGACATGGCCATGTACCAGGTGAGGTACAGGAAGGACTGCGGACGGGGGGACGCAGAGCCGGGGTCACCCCAAAGCCCAGCGCAGCCCCCAGACCCCCCAGCTCGCCGCACTCACGTTATCGGTGAAAATCACCCCGAACTTCCAGATCTGGTAGCGGATGTCGATGGAGGTGATCCTGGGGGGGGCACGGGGAGGGGGGGGTCAGCAGGTGGGGACCCCCACAGGGGAGCCCCCAGACCCAGAGCCGTCCCTAGGACCACCCAGGACCCCTACACCCTCCCCTTAGACCCTACAGGACCCCAAAGCTCCCCCAGGTGCCCCCCCATGGACCAGCCAGTGGAGCCCCCAGACCCATGAGGGGGGGTCTACCCCCCTAAGACCACCCAGGACCCCTAAACGCTGCCCTGGGACATCTGTAGGACACCCAGACTCCCCCAAATCCCCCTCTAGAACCCACCCAGGACCCCTAACCCTCCCCTTAGACCCCCCATAGCACCCCAAAACTCCCCCAGGCCCTCCTAGGACCCATTAACCTCCCCTTAGACCCCTATGGGACCCCAAATCCCCCTCTAGAACCCACCCAGGACCCCTAAATCCTCCCCTGAGACCCCTGTAGGACCCCAAACTGCCCCCAACCCCCCAGGACCCCATAGGACCCCAAAACTGCCCCAAATTTCCCCCGCGGGACCCCCCAGGTGCCCCCCGGGTGCCCCCCAGGCGCACCAGGTGAGCAGGGAGCTGTTGGGGGGGGCCCTGCGCTCGCCCTGCGCCCCCATTTCCAGGCTGGCCAGGTCCATCCCCAGCAGCTCCGCGATCCTCTCCCGCCCGTAGATGTCCCCGTACTTCTCCATCACCTGGGGGACCCCAAAATTCACTGGGAGACCCCAAAATCGAGGTAAAAACCCTCAAAGTGTTGAGAGACACCTCTGAAATGTCCCCGTACTTCTCCATCACCTGGGGGACCCCAAAATTCACTGGGGTGACCCCAAAATTCACTGGGAGACCCCAAAATTCACAGGAGGGGTCCCAAATTCACTGTGGGACCCCAAAATTCACCGGGAGACCCCAAAATCGAGGTAAAACCCCTCCAAGTGTTGGGGGACACCTCTGGGATGTGGGTAGGGGGTGCCCAGGACCCCTCCTCACCTTCCTCTTGATGAACTTGTCCCAGTAATTGCTGGGGAAGGATCTGGGGGGGGGCAGGGGAGAAAAGGGAGGGTCGGTGGGGGCAGGGGGACCCCAGGGGACCCCAATTGGTCCCACTGGATCCCCAGCACCCCCAAAAACCCCCAGACCTCCCTTCCAGCCCCTGCGGAGTCCCTGGAACACCCCCAGTGCCCCCCAATGCCTCCCAGTCCCCCCAGTGCCCCCCAGTGCCCCCCAGTGCCCTCCCAATGCCTCCCAGTCCCTCCCAGTCCCCCCCAGTGCCCCCCAGTGCCCTCCCAGTCCCTCCCAGTGCCCCCCAGTGCCCTCCAGTGCCCTCCCAGTGCCCCCCAGTGCCATCCCAGTGCCCTCCAGTGCCCCCGCCCGCCCTCCCAATGCCCTCCCAGTGCCCTCCAATGCCCCCCCAGTGTTCCAGTGCCCCCAGTCCCCCCACCCTCCCAGTGCCCCCCCAGCCCTCCCAGTGCCCCCCAGTGCCCCCGTCCCAATGCCTCCCAGTCCCCCCAGTGCCCCCCAGTGCCCCCCCCCCCAGTGCCCTCCAGTAACTCCCAGTGCCCCCCAGTGCCATCCCAGTCCCCCCCAGTGCCCCCCAATGCCCTCCCAGTGCCCCCCAGTGCCCTCCCAGTGCCCTCCCAGTGTCCCCCAATACCCTCCCAGTCCCTCCCAGTGCCCCCCAGTGCTCCCAGTGCCGTACTGGGCGTTGAGCACCAGGCGGTCCCACTGTCCCTTGACGTCGTCGTGGGGTTGGCACGTGCTGTCTTGGGGGGGGGGGGGGGGGGTGATGTAGAGCCCCGAGAACTCGAGGCGCCGCGCCACCTCCTTCTCCCGCTTGAAGATCACCAGGGGGATCTGGGGACACCATGGGGATCAGGAGTGTCACCAGGGTCATGGGGGGACATGGGGGTCATGTGGGGACACAGGGATTTGGGGACACACACAGGGGTTGGGGACACACACAGAGGTTTGGGGATGCCCAGGGGTTTGAGGGGACACAGATTTGGGGACACACACAGGGATTTGGGGACACAGGGAGGTTTGGGGACACACACAGAGATGTGGGGACACCCAGGGCTTTGGGGACACAGAGAGATTTGGGGACACCCAGGGGTTTGGGGACAAACAGGGATTTTGGACCCAGTGATTTAGGGACACACACAGCAGTGTGAGGACACACACACACACACAGGGGTTTGGGAACACGCAGGAATTTTGGACACAGATTTGGGGACACACACAGAGATCTGGGGACCCCCCCAGGAGTTTGGGGACACAGATTTGGGGACACAGAGGGGTTTGGGGACACGGGGGAGGTCACCTTGAGGCAGTTGTAGCCGATGATGCACAGGAAGGCCACCAGCGTGTGCGCCAGCGCCAGCCCCCGCAGGGTTTGGGGACACACACAGGGATTTAGGGGACACACACAGGGATTTGGGGACCCCCCCAGGGATTTGGGGACCCCCCAGGGGTTCGGGGACACACGGGGGGTCCCGGGGGTCACCTTGAGGCAGTTGTAGCCGATGATGCACAGGAAGGCCACCAGCGTGTGCGCCAGCGCCAGCCCCCGCAGCGCCGGGCCCATGTAGCCCGTGCTCTCCTCCAGGAAATAATAAACCTCGGGCTCCTCGGGGGGGGGCTCCGCGCCCCCCGGGACCCCCCCGTCCTCCTCGGGGGCCACCCCCGAACCCTCGGGCTCCTCCGGGGTGCCGGGGGGGTGCTCGGACACCTGCGGGGATGGGACAGGTGAGGGACCCCCCCAATGGGGACAGGGACAGGGGAGGGACCCCCGGGGGGATAGGAACAGGAACAGGGACCCCCCCAGCCCCAGGACCCCCCAAATCCCCCCTCCCCAAATGCCCCCACCTTGTAGAAGAGGAGGATGAAGTTGATGGCGAAGGCCAGGAACAGCGCCAGGAACCGCAGGTTGTAGAAATTCCTCGACAGGTAATTCTGGGAGGGGGGGAAACGATCAACCCCCTCCCCAAATCCCCTCCTGGCACCCCCCGAGACCCCCGACCCCCCCAGAGACCCCCCTTAACCCTCTGCACCCCCCAAACCCCGACCCAGAGACCCCCAAACCCCCCCTTAACCCTCTGCACCCCCCAAACCCCCCCGAGACCCCCAAACCCCCCGAGACCCCCAACCCCCCCCCAGAGACCCCCGACCCCCCCTTCACCCTCTGCACCCCCCAAACCCCCCCCCGAGACCCCCAACCCCCAAGACCCCCAGAGACCCCCCGACCCCCCTACCCACACCCTCTGCACCCCCCAAACCCCCGGGACCCCCAAACCCCCCAAGACCCCCAAACGCCCACCCAGAGACCCCCCAAACCCCCCGGGACCCCCCGCCCCCTTACCAGGAACTTCACCCTCTGCACCTCCAGCTCCCCCCAGAAGTCGAAGCCCCCCCTCGCCCGGGGGCTCCCGCCGCCCCCCGGGCACCGACTGGCGCCGTTTTGGGGGGGGGGCGCGGGGCTCCGGCCCCTCCTCGGGCCCCTCCCCGCCCTTCTCGCCGTTCTCTGTGCTGGGGGACAGCGGCCTGCGTGAGACCCCTCCCCAAATTCCCCTTACCCCCCCGGCCCTGCGTGAGACCCCTCCCCAAATTCCCCTTCCCCCCGGCTGTGGGTGGAGACCCTCCCCAAATTCCCCCCTTAACCCCCCGGCTGTGGGTGAGACCCCTCCCCAAATTCCCCCTTACCCCCCGGCTGTGGGTGAGACCCCTCCCCAAATCCCGTTTCCTTCCCCGGCTGTGGGTGGGGGGGCTCAGGGACCCCTCCCCAAATTCCCCTTTCCTTTCCCCCCCTGGCTGTGGGTGAGACCCCTCCCCAAATTCCCCTTTCCCCTCCCCAGCTGTGGGTGGGGGGGCTCAGAGACCCCTCCCCAAATTCCCCTTTTCCCCCGGCTGTGCGTGGGTGGGCTCAGGGACCCCTCCCCAAATTCCCCTTTCCCCCCCCAGCTGTGGGTGGAGACCCCTCCCCAAATTCCCCTTTTCCCCCCCGGCTGTGGGTGGGTGGGGGGGCTCAGGGACCCCTCCCCAAATTCCCCTTTCCCCGGCTGTGCGTGGGTGGGCTCAGGGACCCCTCCCCAAATTCCCCTTCCCCCAATCCTTACTCGGCTTTCTCGGTCTCGGCCGGGGGGGGCTCCTCTTCCTTCTGCCCCTCCCCCACCTGCTCCGCCATCTCCTGGGGGGACGGGGGTCGGGGGTGGGGGACACCCCCCGGGACCCCCCGAAGTCCCCCCGAGGCCGGGCAGGGCCATGGAGGGGCTTGGGATTGGGGGGTTGGGGGACCCTCCGCTGTCCCACCCCACTAAGGGACCCCCCACTCAAAACCCCAAAATTCCCCCCAGGGACCCCCAAAATATCCCCACGTCCCACCCTTTGGAGTGACCCCAAGGGCCCTCCCCCACTTCAAACCCCCAAAATCCCCTCAGGGACCCCCAAAGTCTCTCAGGGACCCCCAAAATCCCCTCAGGGACCCCCAAAGTCTCTCAGGGACCCCCAAAATCCCCTCAGGGAGCCCCAAAATCCCTCCCAGGGACTCCCAAAGCACCAAAGGAACCCCCAAAATCCCCTCAGGGACCCCAGAATGCCACAGGAACCCCCAAATTCTCTCAGGGACCCCCAAAATCCCCCCAGGGACCCCCAAACCAACACAGGAACCCCCCAAGATCCCCTTTCCCCCTTACCCCGATCTTCCTGCGCAGGATGGGGGTCCCCTCCGGGGTGGGGGGCTCGGCCCCGGGGGGCTCCCCGATATCCCCGAGCCCCCCGGGGGCGTCGGGAGCCGCCAGCCTGAAGTGGGGCTCCTTGCGCGGCCCCGCCGGCGCCGCCTTCACCTCCCGCCGCCGCTCCTCCTCCTCCTCATCGTCCTCCTGGGCCGGCGGCGCCTCCAGCTGCGCCTCGGGGGGCTGCTCGGGCTCCGGGGGTGCCCCCTCATCGCCCGGCCCGGCCTCACCCCCGCCCACGGCGTCCTGCGTGGGGTCGGGCATGGAGCCCAGCACCTCGATGACGCCCAGGCGCTGCGCCCCCTCCACCAGCCCCCCTCCGAAGAGGGAGCTCCAGGCCAGGCGCCCCACGGCCCCCAGCACCCCCAGCGCCCCCAGCACCCCCCCGGCGGCCGCGCGCCCCACGCCCGCCCCCGCCTCCCACGCCAGCTCCCGCCCCGACTTCTTGCGCAGCCTGCGGATCTTGCGGCGCCACGTCTGGGGCGAGCCCAGGAGCCGCCGGAGCGCCCCCAGACCCGGCAGCGCCGCCGCCGGAGCCTCGGCCGGCTCCTCTTCCTCCCTGTCCTCGTCCTCCTCCTCCTCCTCGTCGCGCGGCGCCTCCTCCTCGGAGATGCGCGAGGCGATCTGCATCTCGAAGATGGTGTCCTCGCAGAAGTTGACGAAGAGCTCCATCTTCTCGGCCTCGCCGCCCTCGTTGACCACGTCGAAGATGAACTGGCGCTTGGACTCCTTGACCTGCGGCATCTCCCACTGCGCCTTGTTGGCGCCGCTGATCTCGAAGTAGATGCGCTCGATGCGCCGCGCCGCCCCCATGATCTCGATGCGCCCCAGGAAGGGGCGGAAGTAATCCAGGATGCTCTCGGCCTGCTCCAGGAAGGTCTTGAGGCGCTGGTCGTGCGGCACGTGCTCCGACAGGTTGGTCAGCAGCACGGCCACGTTGAAGCCGATGTCGCGCGCCGGCTCCTGGAAGCGCTGGGCGAAGCTCTCCACGTCGATCATCTCGTTCTCGTCGGCCTCGGAGCACGAGAGCAGGAACTGGATCTCGTCGGGCTCGTACTGCTTCTGGCTGTCCATGGCCTTCTGGAAGTCCTTCTTGGAGATGAGCCCGCGCGGGTCGGTGACGAAGTGGCGGAAGGCGTCGGACGAGACGATGTCGCGCAGCTTCAGGAACATGTCGAAGAACTTGAGGATCATGGTGACGTTGCTGGAGGACTCCACCAGCATGTCCACCATCTGCCGGGCGATGGTGCCGTTCACCACGTTCCCTGAGGGGACACGGAGGTGTCACAGCTCTGAGGGTGGCACCCGGAGAGGTGGGGATGGGCTGGAGGGTGTGGGGACACCTTGGATGGCCAAGGGACACCTTGGGTGGCCAAGGGACATCTGGGTGGTCAAGGGACATTTGGGTGGTCAAGGGACATCTGGGTGGTCAGGGGACACTTTGGGTGGTCAGGGGACATCTGGCTGGTCAGGGGACATCTGGGTGGTCAAGGGACACCTTGGGTGGCCAAGGGACATCTGGGTGGTCAAGGGACATTTGGGTGGTCAGGGGACATCTGGGTGGTCAGGGGACACTTTGGGTGGTCAGGGGACACTTTGGGTGGTCAAGGGACATCTGGGTGGTCAAGGGACATTTGGGTGGTCAGGGGACATCTGGGTGGTCAAGGGACATTTGGGTGGTCAGGGGACATTCTGGGTGGTCAGGGGACATTCTGGGTGGTCAGGGGACACCTTGGGTGGCCAAGGGACATCTGGGTGGTCAAGGGACATCCTGGATGGTCAGGGGACACCCTGAGGAACCTGGGGACACCCCAGGTGACACGAGGCTCCCCAGGCGTCTCTCCCCAGGTACCTTCGAGCAGGGACAGCAGCATCACCACCATGTCCTTCTGCAGGTCCAGCAGCTCCTTCAGCAGCCCCAGCTGGGACGAGTCCTGCGCACCAGAGCTCCCAGTTACCTCCCAGTAACTCCCGGTACACCCCAGTGCCCCCCAGTGCCCTCCCAGTTCACCCCAGTGCTCCCAGTGCCCACCTGGGCCAGTTTCTTCATCATGTGTGCGAAGACGTGCAGGAAGCCGACGACGGCGTCCCAGAGGCGGCTGTGGGCCAGGCTCTGCTGGTTCCCAGTGCAGGGGCCCTGGGGGGACAGGGGGACACTGGGAGGGACCCCCGAGAGACTCTGGAGCACTGGGCAGGTTTGGGGGTTCCAGGTGGGTTTGGGGGTTCCAGATGGGTTTGGGGGTCTCAGGTGGGTTTGGGGGGTCTCAGGTGGGTTTGGGGGGGTCTCAGGTGGGTTTGGGGGTCTCAGGTGGGTTTGGGGGAGGGGTCTCAGGTGGGTTTGGGGGTCTCAGGTGGGTTTGGGGGTCCCAGGGGTCTCACCTGGATGTACTCGGTGAGGCTGTTGAACACCTGCTTGGCCACGGCCATGGCCTTGGAGAAGTTCCTCTTGCCCTGCTCGTCGATGACGTCCTTGCCCGAGTAGTACCAGTAGAAGTCACTGATGGACTCCTGGGGACATTGGGGACATTGGGGACAGTGAGGGGACACAGGGCTGGGGACAATCGTCGATGGACTCCTGGGGACATTGGGGACACAGGGCTGGGGACAGTCCCCGGTGGCTCTGGGGACACTGGGCACACGGCGCCAGGTGTGTGTGTGTGTCACCTGCAGGCGCAGCAGGTAATCCACGGTGCAGATGATGATGTTGATGGTGGTCGTGTTCCCCGTCTGCGTCCTCAGGTAGTTCTGGAAGTCTGGGGGGACAGGGACACCCCGGGGTCACCTCGGTGTCACCTGGGTCCCCTCGTGTCCCCAGGTGTGTCCCCAGGTGTCCCCACCGTTGTTGTGGCCCTCGCAGAGCAGCTGCAGCAGCCGGAACAGGTCCTGGGTGAATTCATCGTCCGACATCACCTTCTCCCCTGGGGGGACACGGGGGGGACACGGGGACAGCGGGGTCACTGGGGGGCACGGGTGGCACGGGGACACACCCCAGTGGCACGAGGACATGCCCCAGTGGCACGGGGACACCAGAGAGTGGCACGGGGACACCCTGGAGTGGCACGAGGACACCAGAGAGTGGCACGGGGACAATCCGAGGTGGCACGGGGACACCCTGGAGTGGCACGAGGACACCAGAGAGTGGCACAGGGACAATCCAAGGTGGCACAGGGACACTCTGGCGTGACAGGGACAATCTGAGGTGGCACAGGGACACCCTGGCGTGGCACGGGGACAATCCAAGGTGGCACAGGGACACTCTGGCGTGACAGGGACAATCTGAGGTGGCACAGGGACACCCTGGCGTGGCACGAGGACACCAGAGAGTGGCACGGGGACAAGCAGGGTGGCACAGGGACATGCTGGCGTGGCACGGGGACAAGCAGGGTGACATTGGGATGGCAGGGGTTAGCAGGGAGGGGACACGCAGGGGACAAGCAGGGACACGGGGACAGGCCACCCTCCTCCTGCCCCCCCCAGCCCCATGGAGCCTTTAGGGACCCCAACCCTGTCCCCACGATGGCCCTGAGACCACCTAGAGACCCCCCAGCCCCAAATCCCCCATAGCCCCGATAATCCCCTATAGCCCAGAGAATCCCCTATAGCCCCCAGCCCCAAATCCCTCAATAAACCCCTATAGCCCCCAGCCCCAAATCCCTCAATAATCCCCTATAGCCCCCAGCCCCAAATCCCTCAATAAACCCCTATAGCCCCCAGCCCCAAATCCCTCAATAATCCCCTATAGCCCCCAGCCCCAAATCCCCCATAGCCCTGATAATCCCCTATAGCCCAGAGAATCCCCTATAGCCCCCAGCCCCAAATCCCTTAATAATCCCCTATAGCCCCCAGCCCCAAATCCCCCATAGCCCCAATAATCCCCTATAGCCCAGAGAATCCCCTATAGCCCCCAGCCCCAAATCCCTTAATAATCCCCTATAGCCCCCAACCCCAAATCCCTCAATAAACCCCTATAGCCCCCAGCCCCAAATCCCTTAATAATCCCCTATAGCCCCCAGCCCCAAATCCCTCAATAAACCCCTACAGATCCCAGCCCCAAATCCCCCATAGCCCTGAGACCACCTAGAGACCCCCAGCCCTACAGCCCCCATAGCACCAATAATCCCCTATAGCCCTCAGCCCCCTAAATCCCCTAATCCTTGATAATCCCCTACGGCCCCCAGCCCCAAATCCCCCACAGCCCCCTTACAATCCCCTAGATCCCACAGCTCCCCCAGCCCCATAACCCACCCCATAGCCCCCCTGGCCCCATAACCCACCCCATAGCCCCCCTGGTCCTATAGCCCCCCCCGGCCCTATAGCCCCCCTATCCCACCCCATATTTACCGTTCTCCCGGCTGAGGGACCCCATAGACCCCCCTGGCCCCATAACCCACCCCATAGCCCCCTCTGGCCCTATAGCCCCCCTATCCCACCCCATATTTACCGTTCTCCCGGCTGATGGACCCCATAGACCCCCCTGGCCCCATAACCCACCCCACAGCCCCCCATAGCCCCCCTCTGGCCCTATAGCCCCCCTATCCCACCCCATATTTACCGTTCTCCCGGCTGATGGACCCCATAGACCCCCCTGGCCCCATAACCCACCCCATAGCCCCCTCTGGCCCTATAGCCCCCCTATCCCACCCCATATTTACCGTTCTCCCGGCTGAGGGACCCCATAGACCCCCCTGGCCCCATAACCCACCCCATAGCCCCCTCTGGCCCTATAGCCCCCCTATCCCACCCCATATTTACCGTTCTCCCGGCTGATGACTGCCAGCGGAGCCGGGGGGAGAGAAGAGACAGTGAGCAGGGCGGGGATTGGGGTTTTGGGGGGCACCGGGGGGAATCTGGGGGGTCCAGGGGGGAAATTGGGGGTCCGGGGAAAGATTTGGGGTGGGGGGAGTTAGGGTTTGGGGGATTTAGGGAGCCAGAGGGGATTGAGGGGATCCAGGGGGAGATTTGGGGTGGGGGGAGTTAGGGTTTGGGGGATTTAGGGGATGCAGGGGGAAATTTGGGGATCCAGGGGGGGAATTTGGGGATCCAGGGAAAGATTTGGGGTGGGGGGAGTTAGGAGAGTGAGGGGAATTTGGGATCCGGGTGGGATTTGGGGCGGGGGAATTCGGGTTTGTGGGATTTAGGGGTCCAGGAGGGGATTTAGGGGTCCAGGAGGGATTTAGGGGATCCAGGGGGGGGAACTGGGGATCCACAGGGATAATTGGGGTGGGGGGTATTAGGGTTTGGGGGGATTTAGGTTTTGGGGGGATGACAAACAAAGAGGGGCATTAGGGGTGGGGGGGCATTAGATTTTGGGGTGTTTTAGGGGAAGAATTGGGGGGCATTAGGGGTGGGGAGGGCATTAGATTTTGGGGGGCTTTAGGATAGGAATTGGGGGGCATTAGATTTTGGGGGAATTAGGGGAGGATTTGGGGGGATTTAGGGGTGGAATTGGGGCTGGGGGGGCATTAGATTTTGGGGTGTTTTGGGGTCAGGGAGCCACATCTCAGCAGGTGCTGGGGGGCGGAGCAGCGCGGGGGTTTTGGGGTGCAGAATGGGGGGACCCCCCCTCAGTCCCAGCCCGCCCCGCCCCTCGGGGGTCCCTGTGGGGGTCCCGGCCCCCCACTCACTGGTGCCCTCCTCGGTGACCATGCCCAGCCCCTCGGCCTTGTTCTGCCGCTCGAAGGCGTTCAGGTCCAGGACACTGCAATGGGCAGGGGGGACCCCAAAAACGGGGTCAGGGGGACCCCAGAAACGGCACAGCCCTGCCCGGGGGGGGCCCGGCTGATCTGGGGGACCCCGATTCCCCCAGAGCGACCCCAGTTCCCAGGGAGGGACCCCAATTCCCATGGGGGGGTCCCCAATGGTGGCACAGGAACCCCAGTTCCCCCAGAGTGACCCCAGTTCCTTCGGGGTGACCCCAATTTCCCCAGAGTGACTCCAGTTCCTTCGGGGTGACCCCAGTTCCCACAGAGTGACCCCAATTCCTTCGGGGTGACCCCAATTTCCCCAGAGTGACCCCAGTTCCTTCGGGGTGACCCCAATTCCCCCAGAGTGACCCCAATTCCTTCGGGGTGACCCCAGTTCCCACAGAGTGACCCCAATTCCCACTGGGGGTCCCCAGTTCCCCCGGGGTGACCCCAATTCTAACTGGGCGTCTCAAATTCCCACAGGGGATCCCCAGTTCACATGGGGTGACCCCAATTTCCTCAGGGAGACCCCAGTTCCCACTGGAGTGACCCCAATTCCCCCAGAGTGACCCCAGTTTCTCTGCGGTGACCCCAACTCTCATGGGGGGTCCCCAGTTCCCACAGTGGTCCCCAATGTCCCTCGGGGGTCCCCGGTGTCCCTCGGGGGTCCCCAATGTCCCTCCCCCAATGTCCCGGGGTCCCCGTGTCGCTCGGGGGTCCCCAGTTCCCACAGGGTGACCCCGGTGTCTCTCGGGGTCCCCAGTGTCCCTCGGGGGTCCCCGGTGTCCCTCGGGGGGTCCCCAATGTCCCTCGGGGTCCCCAGTTCCCACAGGGTGACCCCGGTGTCCCTCGGGGTCCCCCCCACCTGCAGGTTTGCATCAGCGCCTGCACGCTCTGGAAGAAGCCGACCTCGCGCTTGGACTTGAGGTACTCCAGCATCTTCTGTGGGGACAGGTGAGGGACAGCAGGGCACAGGTGAGCGACACTGGGGACAGGTGGGGACACTGGGGACAGGTGAGGGACACTGGGGACACTGGGGACAGGTGGGGACAGGGGGGACAGCAGGGCACAGGTGAGCGACACTGGGGACAGGTGGGGACAGGGGGGACAGGTGAGGGACACTGGGGACACTGGGGACAGGTGGGGACAGGGGGGACAGCAGGGCACAGGTGAGCGACACTGGGGACAGGTGGGGACACTGGGGACAGGTGAGCGACACTGGGGACAGGTGGGGACAGGTGAGGGACACTGGGGACAGGTGAGGGACACAGGTGAGGGACACTGGGGATATGGGGGGACACCATGGGACAGGTGAGCGACACTGGGGACAGGTGAGGGACACTGGGGACACTGGGGACTGGTGGGGACAGGTGAGGGACACTGGGGACAGGTGAGGGACACTGGGGACACTGGGGACTGGTGGGGACACTGGGGACAGGTGAGGGACACACAGGGGACACAGGAGGGACAGGTGGGGTGGCACACCTGGGACAGGAGGGGACACAGGAGGGGACATTGGGGACAGGTGGGGACACAGGTGGGACAGGAGGGGACACAGGTGGGACAGGTGAGGACAGGTGGGGACGGGAGGGGACACGGGAGGGGACATTGGGGACAGGAGGGGACACGGGAGGGGACACTGGGGACAGGAGGGGACACAGGTGGGGGCATCAGGGACAGGAGGGGACACAGGTGGGACAGGTGGGCTCGCACCTGCTGCACGTCGGCGTTGCCCCCGTTGAGGATGGAGATGCCCAACTTGAGGGTGGAGGAGACCATGGCCCCCCGCTCACCTGGGGACAGCGCGGGTCACACCGGGGTCACCGTGGGGTCACCGTGGGGTCACTCAGGGGTCACTCGGGGTCACTCACCCTTGCAGGCGCTGATCATCTGCAGCACCATCTCGGCCGCGCCCCGCGTGTGCAGCCGGGCCTGCTGCGACAGCAGCTTCTGCTTCTCCATCTCCTTCTCCTGGGGGTCACACAGGGGTCACACAGGGGTCACGGGGGTCAGGGGGGGTCAGGGGGTTTTGGGGTCCCCTCCCCACCTCAAACGAATCCTCGGCTTCTTCCTCCTCCTTCTCCTCTTCCTCCTTCTCTTCCTCCTCCCCCTCCTCGATGTGGCAGCTCTGGGGGAATGGGGGGGGATCCCCAAATTAGGGACCCCCCCTCAAAACCAACCTGGGGGGCCCCAAAATCCCTGGGAACCCCCAAACCCCTCCCAAAATCCTCGTGACTCCCCCAAACCACCTGGGAACCCCCCAAAATCCCTTGGGGACCTCCAAATCCCCCTGGGAACCCCCCAAATTTTGGGGACCCCAAACTCCCTCAGGCCCCTGGGGACCCCCCAGTTTTGGGGACCCCCCCCCATCTCTGATTCCCCCAAATCCCTGGGGTCCCCACCCCAATCCCGGCCCCTCCACTCCCAAAATTGACCTTGGGGACCCCCAACCCCTCAGCCCTTGGGGTCCCCCCGGTTTTAGGGTCCCCCGGTTTTAGGGTCCCCGGTTTTGGGGTCCCCCCGTTTTTGGAGTGCCCCCGGTTTTGGGGTCCCCCCGGTTTTGGGGTCCCCCCGGTTTTGGGGTGCCCCATTTTTGGGGAGCCTTGATTTTGGGCTGCCCCATTTTTGGGGTCCCCCCGTTTTGGGGTCCTCTCGTTTTTGGGGTGCCCACCTTGGCCATGATGCCGGCGTAGGCCATGTACAGGTGATCCTGCTCCAGGTGGCTGCGGGGTGAGGGGGGGACACGGGTTGGGGACGGGGGGGACACCCCGGACACCCCAAAAAGGGACCCCAAGGGGGGGTTTGAGCTCCCCCCATCATGAGGGGTCAAACTGGGATTTGGGGTGCCCACGGTGGGATTTGGGGTGCCCAGGGTGGGATTTGGGGTCCCTGCAGGATTTGGGGTCCTCCCAGGTTTTTGGGTCCTCTCAGGGATTTGGTTTCCCCACAGAATTTGGGGTCCCCACGGGATTTGGGGTGCCCTCAGGTGATTGGGGTCCCTTGCAGGATTTGGGGTTCCCCCGGGTTTTGGTGTCCCCACAGGGATTTGGGGTCCCCAGTGGGATTTGGGATCCCGTCAGGATTTGGGGTCCCCCTCAGGGATTTGGGGTCCCCAGTGTGATTTAGGGTCCCCATTGAGTTTTGGGATCCCTGCAGGATTTGGGGTGCGCCTGGGATTTAGGGTTTCTGGGTCCCAGTTCCAGTGTGATTTAGGGTCCACCCTCGGGGGTTTGGGATCCCTGCAGGATTTGGGGTCCCCCTGGCATTTGGGGTCCCCCCCTCAGAATTTGGGGTCCCCCCCTCAGAATTTGGGGTCCTCTCAGGGATTTGGGGTTTCTGGATCCCAGTTCCAATGGGACGTGGTGTCCCCCGAGGGTTTTGGGGTCCCCCGAGGGTTTTGGGGTGCCCCTGGGTTTTGGGGTCACCTCTGCTCGGTCAGCGCCGTGCGGCTGAAGTGCAGGATCAGCTGGTGCAGCGGGTCCGGCCGCGCCTCGGCCTCTTCCTCCTCCTCCTCCTCCTCCCGCCCCGACTTCTGTCCCCGCAAACCCCGAACCGCGCGTCGGCCGCGCTCGGCGTGCCCCCAAAGTGCCCCCAAAAGTGCCCCCAAAAGTGTCCCCAAAAGTGTCCCCAAACCACAAACGTGTCCCCAAACCCCAAAAGTGTCCCCAAACCACAAACGTGTCCCCAAAAGTGTCCCCAAACCACAAAGTGTCCCCAAACCCCAAAAGTGTCCCCAAACACCCCCCGGGGATGTCCCCAAACCCCCCGGGATGTCCCCAAGCCCCCAGGATGTCCCCAATCCCCTGGGATGTCCCCAAACCCCCGGGATGTCCCCAAACCCTAACAGGTGTCCCCAAACCCCCGGGATGTCCCCAAGCCCCCGGGGTGTCCCCAGACCCCCGGGGTGTCCCCAAACCCCCGGGTGTCCCCAGACCCCCGGGATGTCCCCAAACCCCCAGGATGTCCCCAAGCCCCCGGGATGTCCCCAAGCCCCCCGGGATGTCCCCAAACCCCCGGGATGTCCCCAAGCCCCCGGGATGTCCCCAGGCCGGTCTCACCGAGAGGTCGTCGATCATTCGGTCCTCGAAGGGCGGCTGCTCCCGGGCCAGCCACGAGAGCCGGTAGGACTCGAGGAACATGTTACAGGCGCGGTGCCTGGGGACACGGCTGTCACCTGTGTGCCCACCTGTGCCCGCCTGTGCCCACCTGTGCCCACCTGTGCCTGCCTGTGCCCACCTGTGCCCACCTGTGCCTGCCTGGCACCACCTGTGCCCACCTGTGCCCGGTAGGACTCGAGGAACATGTTACAGGCGCGGTGCCTGGGGACACGGCTGTCACCTGTGTGCCCACCTGTGCCCACCTGTGCCCACCTGTGCCTGCCTGTGCCCACCTGTGCCTGCCTGTGCCCACCTGTGCCTGCCTGTGCCTGCCTGGCACCACCTGTGCCCGCCTGGCACCACCACCTGTGCCCACCTGGCACCACCTGTGCCCACCTGGCCCACCCATCCCCACCTGGAGGGTGCCAGGTGTCACCCAGGGGATCCCAGGTGTCACCTGGAGGGTGCCAGGTGTCACCCAGGGGGTCCCAGGTGTCACTCAGGGCTCCCAGTTGGCACCCAGGTGTCACCAAGGGGGTCCCGGATGCCACTCAGGGTCCCAGGTGTCACCTGGAGGGTGCCACGTGTCATGCAGGGAGTGCCAGGTGGCACATGGAGGTTTCCAGGTGTCATCCAGGGGGTGCCAGGTGTCACCCACAGAGTCCCAGGTGTCACCCAGCAGGTGCCAGGTGTCACCTGGAGGGTGCCACGTGTCATGCAGGGAGTGCCAGGTGGCACATGGAGGTTTCCAGGTGTCACCCAGAGAGTCCCAGGTGTCACCCAGGTGGGCCAGGTGTCACCCAAGGGGGCCAGGCGGGCACTGGAGGGTGCCAAGTGTCACCCAGCAGGTGCCAGGTGTCACCCAGGGGGTCTCAGGTGTCACCCCAGCGCCCCAGGGCCCACCTGGGCAGGTTGTACAGGGGCGTGATGCGGAAGCAGGCGACACCGCGGCGCGGCGCTGCTTGGACAGGAGCTTGTGCCACACGGCCTTCTTGGACTTGTAGGGGTGCTCCGTCTGCAGGGGGGTCACCCGGGGTCACCTGGGCACCCCTGAACACACCTGGGCACCCCCAAACCCCCCCGAGCCCCCCCTGAGCCCCCCGCACCTGCTCCAGGTGGTAGAGCACGGCCGACACCTCCTGCACCCTGCGCACGACCTGCTCGGGGCTGTCGGGGTCCTCGTCCCGCCCGGCCTGGCGCACCAGGGCCATCTGCCAGCGAGCCGAGCCCGTGTTCTCCACCTGGGGACATTGGGGACATTGGGGACATTGATTGGGGACATCAGCACCAGGGCCATCTGCCAGCGAGCCGAGCCCGTGTTCTCCACCTGGGGACATTGGGGACATTGGGGACATTGGGGACATTGACTGGGGACATCAGCAGCAGGGCCATCTGCCAGTGAGCCGAGCCCGTGTTCTCCACCTGGGGACATTGGGGACATTGATTGGGGACAGCATTGGGGCCATCTGCCAGCGAGCCGAGCCCGTGTTCTCCACCTGGGGACATTGGGGACATTGGGGACATTGACTGGGGACATCAGCACCAGGGCCATCTGCCAGCGAGCCGAGCCCATGTTCTCCACCTGGGGACATTGGGGACATTGGGGACATTGATTGGGGACATCAGCACCAGGGCCATCTGCCAGCGAGCCGAGCCCATGTTCTCCACCTGGGGACATTGATTGGGGACAGCATTGGGGACAGCATTGGGGACACTGGGGACATTGACTGGGGACAGGACCAGGGCCATCTGCCAGCGAGCCGAGCCCGTGTTCTCCACCTGGGGACATTGGGGACATCAGCACTGGGGACACAATGACACAGAGGACACAGGTGACACTGAAGACACAGTGACACAGGGTGGGGACACAATGACACCCAAGGACACAGTGACATGGGGGACACGGGGGCCGTGCCAGCTCACCTTGTCCTGCAGGTGCAGGTTGTTGTGCAGGAACTCCCGAACCTCCTCGTCCGTGTCCTTCTGCAGGGGGGGACAAAGGGGACACCTCAGCAAGGGTCCCCAAACCCTTGGGGGTGTCCCCAAACCCTTGGAGGTGTCCCCAAACCCGTGGGGTGTCCCCAAACCCTGGGCTTGTCCCCGAGGTGTCCCCGGGAACCCACCAGGGCACAGTGGCCACCCTTGGCCAGCACCATGTCCCGAACCCCAGGGCTCTGTCCCTAAACCCAGGGGACATTTGTGGGTCCCAGGTGTCCCCAGGTGTGCCCAGGTGTCCCCGGGCACCCACCAGGGCACAGTGTCCATCCTCGGCCAGCGCCATGTCCCCAACCCAGGGCTTTGTCTGGCTTTGTCCCTAAGCCAGGGGACATTTGGGGGTTCCAGGGGGGTTTCTGGGGGGTCCCAGGTGTGCCCAGGTGTGCCCGGGCACCCACCAGGGCGTAGCGGCCCTTGGCCAGCGCGATCAGCTCCTGGTCAGCAGGTGAGCACATGTTGAGGCCGATGGGCAGCATCTTCTTGAGTGTGGCCAGGGGTGGGTTTTGCCATGGGGACAGCGTGGGCACAGCGTGGACAGTGTGGAAGGACCCATAACCAGTGTCAGTCTGTCCCAGCCACCGCCCTGGCATGGGGACAGCGTGGGGACAGGGACCCCATAACCAGTGCAGCTCCTGCTCTGAGCCACCGCCCTGGCATGGGGACAGCATGGGGACAGCGTGGGGACAGTGTGGGGACAGGGACCCCATAACCAGTGCCAGCTCCTGCTCCGAGCCACCGCCCTGGCATGGGGACAGCGTGGGGACACCGTGGGGACAGTGTGGGGACAGGGACCCCATAACCAGCTGCCGCTCCGCCGAGCCACCGCCTGGCGGGGACAGCGTGGGGACAGTGTGGGGACAGGGACCCCATAACCAGTGCCAGCTCCTGCTCCGAGCCACCACCCTGGCACGGGGACAGCATGGGGACAGAGATGGGGACACGGGGTCAGCAGTGACCCCATAACCACAGGACAGGGGGGTCCCAGCCAGTGTCACCCCACAGAGGGGTCCTGGGGGGTCCCAGCTGTGGTGACCCCACAGGACAGGAGTTTTGGGGGTCCCAGACAGGGCCATCCCAAAGGACAGGGCCCTGCAGGAGTTTTGGGGGTCCCAGCTGTGGTGACCCCACAGGACAGGGCCCCTGCAGGAGTTTTGGGGGATCCCAGCTGTGGTGACCCCAGCGAGGGGTCCTGGGGGAGTTTTGGGGGTCCCAACCATGGTGACCCCAGCGAGGGTCCTGGGGGACCCCTGTGGGACCCCTGTCCCCCCCAGCCCCTCCCCGCTAACCTGTCCATCTCCAGACTGGGAGCAGCACCCGCAGCCGAGGGGAGAGAAGAGAGAGAGTCAGGGACAGAGGGACACCGTTAGGGACATGGGGACAGTGTTGGGGACATGGGGACAGCGTTGGGGACATGGGGACAGCATTGGGGACATGGGGACAGTGTTGGGGACATGGGGACAGAGTTAGGGACATGGGGACATGGGGACAGAGTCAGGGACAGAGGGACACCGTTAGGGACATGGGGACAGTGCTGGGGACATGGGGACAGTGCTGAGGACATGGGGACAGCGTTGGGGACATGGGGACAGCATTGGGGACACTGGGACACCGTTAGGGACATGGGGACAGTGCTGGGGACATGGGGACATCATTGGGGACATGGGGACAGAGTTAGGGACACTGGGACACCATTAAGGACATGGGGACAGCGTTGGGGATATGGGGATGGGGATTTGGGGTGGGAACGGGGCTGGGGGGCAGCAGGGTGGGGACTTTGGGGGTCACCAGGGGATTGGGTGGGTTTGGGGTCCCGGGTGGGATTTGGGGTGAATTAGGGGTTTGAGGTGGGATTTTGGGGTGAAATAGGGGTCCAAGGCAGGATTTGGGGCAAATTATGGATTCCAGGTGAGATTTTGGGGTGAATTAGGGCTTTGAGGTGGGGATTTTGGGGTGAATTAGGGGTTTGAGGTGGGATTTGGGGTCCAAGACGGTTTTTGGGGTGAATTAGGGCTCCACGGCAGGATTTGGGGTGAGTTAGGGGTCCCAGGTGAGTCTGGGATGGTTCCAGGGCTCTGGGTGGGATGGAGCCCGGGGGGGCAGGGGGTCCTGGGGGGGTCAGGGGCAGTTTGGGGTCCTGGGGGTTCAGGGGCAGTTTGGGGTCCCCCCCAGCCCACCTTGGCCATCTTGCTCTTGCTGTCGGCCGTCAGGAAGGACATGTTGTTGATCTCGTTCTGCACCACGAAGTTCTGCTCCTCACGCTTGAAGTTCTGGGGTGGGGGGACACAGAGAGAGGGTCAGGGACCCCCAGAGGCCACCTGGACCCCCCCGGACCCCCACTCACGTGAGACTTGGACCAGTAGATGAAGACCTCGCCCACCATGCGGAACAGCTCCTCCGCGTCCTCGTTGGGCTCCGTCAGCCACTTGGCCCTGAGGGGACGCCAGGGGTCACAGGGAGGTCACCGGGGGTCACGGGGAGGTCACCGAGGGGTCACCACCGGGGGACACCATCAGTGGGTCACCACTCCCATGGCCACCATTAATGAGTCCCTATGGCCACTGTGGTTGGGTTCCCAAGGCCACCATGGCCACGTCCCCACGGCCACCACGGCTGGGTCACCGCAGCTGTGTCCCAAGGCCACCACGGCCGTGTCCCCATGGCCGCCATGGCTGGCTCACCCTGGGCGTGTCCCCAGACCCCCTGGCAGTGTCCCCAGCCCTCTGTGACCCTGTCCCCAGCCCCCTGGCACTGTCCCCAACCCCCTGGCACTGTCCCCAGCCCCATGGCACTGTCCCCTGGCAGTGTCCCCACCCCCATGGCAGTGTCCCCAACCCCCTGGCAGTGTCCCCCGCATCAGCCCCATGCACTGTCCCCCCTACTGTCCCCAACCCCCTGGCAGTGTCCCCAGCCCCCTGGCCATGTCCCCAGCCCCATGGCACTGTCCCCAGCCCCCTGTGACCTTGTCCCAGTGTCCCCCCCTGGCATGCCCCATCCCCTGGCACTGTCCCCAGCCCCCTGTGACCTTGTCCCCAACCCCCTGGCAGTGTCCCCATCCCCCTGGCACTGTCCCCAGCCCCCTGGCACTGTCCCCAGTCCCATGGCAGTGTCCCCATCCCCCTGGCACTGTCCCCAGCCCCCTGGCCATGTCCCCAGCCCCATGGCACTGTCCCCTGGCAGTGTCCCCAGCCCGTCCTCACCGGCTGTTGTCCACGTAGCGGATGAGCAGTGGGTAGAGCAGCCCTCTGTGACCCTGTCCCCAACCCCCTGGCCATGTCCCCATCCCCCTGGCACTGTCCCCAGCCCCCTGTGACCCTGTCCCCAACCCCCTGGCAGTGTCCCCAGCCCCCTGGCACTGTCCCCAGCCCCCTGGCAGTGTCCCCAGCCCCATGGCACTGTCCCCTGGCAGTGTCCCCAGCCCGTCCTCACCGGCTGTTGTCCACGTAGCGGATGAGCAGCGGGTAGAGCGCGTAGAGGTCTCGGCAGAGCACCGAGAACTCGTCGCGGATCAGCAGCTCGGCGTCCTCGGCCTCGGCCTTGCCCTCGAGCCGCAGCTGCTCCTCCTCGGCCACCACCTTCCCCGCGCGCTTCCGCAGCCGCCCCAGCGTGGGGATGAAGTGCGAGCGCAGCAGCTCCGGCCGCGCCTTGCTCACGATGGGCTGGGCGAAAACTGCGGGCAGGGGTGGTCACCATGAGCCCCAGGGCCACCAAAATACCCCTGGGACCACCCCAAGGCCACCAAAACACTCCCAGGGCCACCAGAACATCCCAGGGCCACCAGAACACCCCTGGGACCACCCCAGGGCCACCAGAACATCCCTGGGACAGCCCTGGGACCACCAAAATACGCCTGGGAGTACCTTGGGACCATCAAAACACCCCTGGGATAGCCCTGGGACCACCCCGGGCCAGCTCCGGCCGCGCCTTGCTCACCATGGGCTGGGCCAACACCGGGAGCAAACGTGGCCACTGGGAGGCCTGGGGCCACCAGAACATCCCTGGGGCCACCAGAATGATGAGAAAAGAATTGGGACACTGAAACCCACAATGGCGGAGGCCTGGGGCCACCAGAACATCCCTGGGGCCACCAGAATGACCTGCAGGAGCCAGCCAGGGCCACCAGCACCATCCTGGGACCACTGAAACCCACCAAAAGCCACCAGAATGACCTGCAGGAGCCAGCCAGGGCCAGCAGCACCATCCTGGGACCACTGAAACCCACCAAAACCCACCACCATCACCTGCAGGAGCCCCCCGTGGCCAGCAGCCCCCCGGGCACCCTCACCCGCCAGCCTCTTCATCCAGGAGGCCTCGTCGATGCCCAGGTTGTTGACCACGATGCGCAGGATGTGTCCCAGCAGGGCGTTGAGGTGCTGGCCGGTGACCTCGGTGGCCCAGGGGCCCTGGGGGGCGGCGTCGGGGCCGCGCTCCCACCAGCGGGGCAGGTAGTGGCACAGCATGGGCAGCGTCACCTCGATGACGTGCGGCATCTCCGTGTAGCGCGCGCCCGAGTCCGCCAGGCCGCCGATGTCACCCATGAGGCGCTCCAGGTCCGGCAGGTCCGGGCACAGCTCCTCGACCCGCGAGGGGAGACCCAGCACTGGGGACACGGGGACAGGCTTGGGGACAGGCTTGGGGACATGGGGACAGGCTTGGGGACATCCCATGGGGACACAGCTCCTCCAACCCAGCACGGGGGACCCGGCACTGGGTTGGGGACATGGGGACAGGGTTGGGGACATCCCGAGGGGACACAGCTCCTCGACCCGCGAGGGGAGACCCAGCACTGGGGACACGGGGACAGGGTTGGGGACATGGGGACAGGGTTGGGGACATCCCGAGGGGAACAGCTGGGGTGACACAGGTGACACCCAGCAGGTGACACGGGACAGGTTGGGGACAGGCGGTGACATGGGGACGGTGACATCCCATGGGGACACAGCGCTCTTCGTCTAGTACGGAGACCCAGCACTGGGGACACGGCGACAGGTTTGGGGACACCCAGAGGTGACATGGGGACACCCACGGGTACACTCACAGAGGGATGTGGGGAGATGCAGGCAGCTGGGGGAGGACACGGGGGCGCCACTGGGGTGACACAGGTGACACACAGGTGACACACAGGTGACACGGAGGTGACGGGGAGGTGACACCCACGGGCGCACCCGTCTGTACACGAGCTGGGGTTCAGTGGTCAGCGCGCCCATGAGCCATGGCATGGCGGGGGCAGGCACTCGCCCAGGGCCGGCCTCTGCCTGTGGGGACACGAGGGGACACTGGGGACATTGAGGGGACACCAAGGGGTCACCCCATGAGCACCCCTAACCCAGGGAACCCCCAGACCCCACCCCAAACCCGTCACACATTTTGGGGGGGGGTCTCCCAAAATGGTTTTATGTGTGTCCACCCCTTCCAGTCCTCGGCTGTTTCTGGGGTTTTTGGGGTCCCCACCGAGGTTTTGGGGTCCCTGCTGGGGTTTTTGGGGTCCCCGCTGTCCACGGGGGTCCCCAGCCGAGGCTTGTAGGCTCCCTGCTGGGGTTTTTGGGGTCACCTGCACGTCGTCTATGCGGACCAGGACAGCGGTGTCACCAGCTGTCCCCATGTCCCCCCCGCTGTGTCCCCATGCCCCTGACCCTCCCAAATGCGTCCCCTGTCTCCACCTTCCTTTAACGTCCCCCTGTCCCCACCGTGTCCCCACCATGTCCTCCCCACCCACACCCCAACATGTCCCCAACACGCCCTTGTGTCCCTAAGCCCCTTGTCCCCACCACGTCCCCAGATCCCAACGTATCCCACTGTCCCCTGTGCTGTCCCCCTGCTGTCCCCATTGTCCCCCTGTCCCCCCCTGCTGTCCCCTTGTCCCCACCTCCATCCCACTGTCCCCCTGTCCCCGCTGTCCCCCCATCCTCCTGTCCCCCACTGCTGTCCCTGTCCCCTGCTGTCCCCCGGTCCCTGCTGTCCCTGCCGTCCCCCTGTCCTTGTTGTCCCCTGTCCCCTGTCCCCGCTGTCCCCCTGTCCCTGCTGTCCCTGCCGTCCCCCTGTCCTTGTTGTCCCCTGTCCCTCTCCCTGCTGTCCCCTGTCCCCTGTCCCCTGCTGTCCCCCTGTCCCCACCGCCCTCTGTTACTCCCAATACGTCGTCCCCGAACTGGTGCTGTGCCAGGTGCTCGAAGAGGGCGGTGAGCACGGGCAGCAGCGCCACCGAGGTGTAGGTGACATTCTGGGCCACGCCCTTGGTGGGGGCGCGCGTCGGGGTCCCCCGGCCCAGCCGCAGCTGCTCCCCCAACTTCTCCATGTCCTCGGCCGCCGACTCGAAGAACGAGCGGGCCCGGCGGCCGTCATCACGGTCCTGGGGACACCGGGACTGGGGTTATAGGGGCTATCAGGACATGGGCACAGACACAGGGAAGCCCGTGACGATTCGGGCCGATTCATCACCCCTGGGGAATTGGGGACTGGGAATCAGGGTTGAAGGGGGAATGGGAATGCAGGATATCGAGGTTATCAGGGGATAACATGGGCACAAGGGAGGGGCCTTGCGTCGGGGTCTTCATCACCGTCCTGGGGACATTGGGGACATCACGTGACATTGGGGACATTGGGGACATTGGGGTTATAGGGGCTATCAGGGACATGGAAGAACAGGGACAGCCCGGCCTTGACGATCTCGGGGCCCGACTTCATCACAGTCCTGGGGACATCGGGAACATTGGGGACACTGGGGACATTGGGGACATCGGGGACGTTGGGGACATGCAGGACATTGGGGACATTGGGGACATCGGGGTTATAGGGGCTATCAGGGACATGGACACAGGGACACAGCCTGGCCTTGGCGATCTTGGGGCCCGACTTCATCACGGTCCTGGGGACACTGGGGACACTGGGGACATCGGGGACGTTGGGGACATCGGGGACATGCAGGACATCGGGGTTATCAGGGGTATCAGGGACATGGGCACAGACACAGCGACACAGGGACACAGCCCGGCCTTGGCGATCTCGGGGCCCAACTTCATCACCGTCCTGAGGACACTGGGGACATCGGGGACGTTGGGGACACTGGGGACATTGGGGACACTGGGGACACAGTGACACACACACGGATGGACACACGGCCACGGTGTCCCCGCTGTCCCCACCTGGCGTCCAGGGACCGTGCCAGGATGAGCAGACAGTTCACCACGGCCGGGGCGTCTGTGCCTGGGGGGACAGGGACAGGGACAGGGACATCAGCTGGGGGGACAGTGCCACTGCTGGCCCCAGCGTGTCCCCAGAGAGTCCCAGTGACCCCAGTGTCCCCCCAGTGTCCCCTCTAGTGTCCCCAGTCCCCCCAGTGTGTCCCCAGCCCCCTCAGTGTCCCCCCCAGTGTCCCCCCAGTGTCCCTGGTGCCCCTCCAGTGTCACCCTCGTGTCCCCGCAACTGTCCCCAGTGTCCCCCCCACTGTCCCCAGTGCCCCCCAATGTGTCCCCAGTGCCCCCAGTGTCTCCCCAGCCCCCAATGTGTCCCCAGTCCCCCAGTGTCCCCCAGTGTCCCCAGTGTCCCCCCAGTGTCCCCCCAGTGTCCCCCAATGTCCCCAGTGTCCCCCACAGCGGCCCCCCAGTGCCCCCAGTGTCCGCCAGTTTGCCGAACAGGCCCCGAGGGTCCCCCTCAAGGGGTCCCCAGTGTCCCCCAGTGTCCCCCCAGTGTCCCCCGTACCAGGGGACACAAAGGGGTCGGGGGTCCCCCCAGTTTGCAGAACAGGCTGGGGGGACACAAAGGGGTCAGGGGGGTCCCCAAAACCCCAAATCCCCCAAGGGGGGACACAAAGGGGTCAGGGGGGTCCCCAAAACCCCAAATCCCCCGAAGGGAACAAGGGGCAGGGGGTCCCCAAAACGGTCCCAGGGGACACAAAGGGGTCAGGGGGGTCCCCAAAACCCCAAATCCCCGGGCAGGGATCCCACACCAGGGATTTGGGGGTGCTGGAGGTCGGGTTTGGGGCTTGGCGGGATTGAGGGGGTGGGATTTGGAACTCGGGGGGATTTTGGGGTTGGGATTTTGCAGGGGTTTTGTGAGGATTTTGTGAGGATTTTGTGGGGATTTTGGGGTGGGATTTTAGGGGGTTTCGGGTGGGATTTTGTGGGGATTTTGTGAGGATTTTGCAGTGGGATTTTGCGGGGTTTTGTGGGAATTTTGGGGTGGGATTTTGCAGGGGTTTTGTGAGGATTTTGTGGGGATTTTGCAGGGGTTTTGTGGGGATTTTGGGGAGGGATTTTGTGGTGATTTTGGGGTGGGGTTTTGTGAGGATTTTGTAGGGATTTTGCAGGGGTTTTGTGGGGATTTTTGGGGAGGGATTTTAGGGGGTTTTGGGGTGGGATTTTGGGGTGGGATTTTGGGGTCCCACCTGGTGATCATCTCCTTCTCCTTGTTGGAGGCGTGGCCGCCGCTGCCCAGCACCTGGGCCGGCGTGGACAGGAAGTAGAGGCAGTGGTTGTGGAAGTACTGGTTGATGAGGGGCAGCAGGATCTGCGGGGGCACCGGGGGTCAGCGGGACCCCAAAACCCACAGGGAACCCCAAAACTGCACAGGAGGGCCCGGGTACCCCACAGAGACCCCAAATACCCCTTGGAGACCTGAAATACCCCACAGAGACCCCAAATACCCCACAGAGACCCCAAATAACCCACAGAGACCCCAAATACCCCACAGAGACCCCAAATAACCCACAGAGACCTCAAATACCCCACAGAGACCCCAAATACCCCACAGAGACCCCAAATACCCAAAAAACCACCAAATCCCCCACAGAAACACCAAATACCCCACAGAGACCCCAAATATCCCATAGAGACCCCAAATACCCCTTAGAGACCTGAAATACCCCACAGAGACCCCAAATACCCCACAGAGACCCCAAATAACCCATAGAGACCCCAAATACCCCACAGAGACCCCAAATACCCCATAGAGACCCCAAATATCCCATAGAGACCCCAAATACCCCACAGAGACCCCAAATACCCAAAAAAAACACCAAATCCCCCACAGAAACACCAAATACCCCACAGAGACCCCAAATACCCCACAGAGACCCCAAATAACCCACAGAGACCTCAAATAACCCACAAAAGCCCCAAAGAACCCATAAGCACCTTCCAAAACCTCTAAGAACCCCAAATACCCCACAGAGACCCCAAAACCACCCTGTACCCCCCGTCCTTCCCCATTTTTAGGGGTTTTGGGGTGTTCCCCCCGTTTTTGGGGTGCCCCATGCCCATTTTTGGGGTGTCCCTTCCCCGTTTTTGGGGTGTCCCTTCCCTGTTTTTGGGGTGTTCCCCCCATTTCTGGGGCACCCCATCCCTGAATTTTGGGTCTCCCCTCCCCATTTTTGGGGTGTCCCCTCCCCAGTTCTGGGGTCTCCTGTCCCCGTTTTTGGGGTGTCCCATGCCAATTTTTGGGGTCTCCCATCCCCATTTCTGGGGCGTCCCCTCCCCGTTTTTGGGGTGTCCCCTCCCCGTTTTTGGGGTCCCCCCGACCTTGGCGAAGAACTTGATCTCCTGCTCGTGGGGGGATTTCTCCACCCTCCCGCTGCTGACCACGGCCTCTGGGGGAAAACGGGGGTCAGGGGGGGTCCTGGGGGGTCCCATGGGATTGGGGGGACCCCAGGATTTGGGGTGTCATCAAAATGAGCCCCTGGGCGGTGTCCAGCCAAGGGCTGGGGGGGCTCCCAGGGATTTGGGGGCTTCCAGGGGATTTGGGGGGCTCACAGGGGGTTTGGGGGGCTCCCAGAGGATTTGGGGGCTCACAGGGGGTTTGGGGGCTCACAGGGGATTTGGGGGACTCCCAGGGGGTTTGGGGGGCTCCCAGGGGATTTGGGGAGCTCACAGGGATTTGGGGGTGTCTGAAGGTGCCCCCGGGATTTGGGGTGCCCCCCGGGATTTTGGGGTCTCACCCAGGGTTTGGGGTCTCACCCAGGTGTGCAATGAACTCCTGGGCGATGTCCAGCCAAGGGCTGGGGGCTCACAGGGGGTTTGGGGGGTTCTGAAGGTGCCCCCGGGATTTGGGGTGCCCCCCGGGATTTTGGGGTCTCACCCAGGTGTGCAATGAACTCCTGGGCGATGTCCAGCCAAGGGCTGGGGGGGCTCCCAGGGGATTTGGGGGGCTCCCAGGGGTTTGGGGGGCTCACAGGGGGTTTGGGGGCTCACAGGGGATTTGGGGGGCTCACAGCGGTTTGGGGGGTTCTGAAGGTGCCCCCGGAATTTGGGGTGCCCCCCGGGATTTTGGGGGGCCCCCCGGGATTTTGGGGTGTCCCCAGGGTTTGGGGTCTCACCCAGGTGTGCAATGAACTCCTGGGCGATGTCCATCCAGCGCAGCAGCTGCTGCAGGAAGCCGAAGGCGAAGCGTTTCTCGATGGACGACGTGTCCAGCTCCATGTCCTTGAGCCCCCTGCCACGGGGGGGACCCCAAAACTCAGCACCCCCTCCCCAAATCCCCCCCCCCGAGCCCCCCAAAGTCTCCTCAAATCCCCCAGATCCCCCCTGCGCTCCCACCAGCCCCGGGTGCTGCAGATTTGGGGTCACCCCCAGGTTTTAGGGGGGTTTTGGGGGATTTTGGGGCACGGGGGGGGTTCCAAGGATCCTTCCTGGACCCCTGGCATCCCCCCACTCCCTGATCCCCCTGAATTTGGGGTTTCTCTGGGGATTTTGGGGGGATTTTGGAGTCCCCCCCCAATACCCGGATCCTTCTTGGACCCCTGGCACCCCCCTAATTCCAGATCCCCCTGAATTTGGGGTTTCTTTGGGGATTTTGGGGGGATTTTGAAAGGATTTTAGGGACATTTGGTGGGATTTTGGAGCCCCTCCAATACCTGGATCCCTCCTGGACCCCCGGCACCCTCCCACTCCCCGACGCCCTCTGAATTTGGGGATTTTGGTGTTTTCAGACCCTCCCAGGACCCCCAATTCCCTCCCCAGTCCCTGCTCTCCCCCCGCACTCCAGGCTCCAGTTGGGATTCCAGCTGTTCCTGGAGGGTATTTTGGGGTGCCCCAGTGGGTTTTGGGGTGTCCTGGAGGGTATTTTGGGGTGCCCGGGGGTTTTTGGGGTGCCCAGGGGGGTTTTGGGGTGTCCAGGGGGGTTTTGGGTCGGGGGTGTTCGGGGGGTGTGGGGTTTGGGGTGCCCAGGGGGATTTTGGGGTGCCCAGGGGGGTTTTGGGGGGTCCCGGGGGGTTTTGGGGTGTCCTGGGGGGTTTTGGGGGTCCCGGGGGGATTTTGGGGGTGCCCCGGGGGTTTTGGGGTGCCCAGGGGGGTTTTGGGGTGCCCCGGGGGTTTTGGGGTGCCCAGGGGGGTTTTGGGGTGCCCCGGGGGGTTTTGGGGTGTCCTGGGGGTGTTTTGGGGTGCCCGGGGGTTTTGGGGTGCCCGGGGGGTTTTGGGGTGTCCCCTGACCGGGTCACGGCGTATCCGTGCAGCTGCAGGAATTTGAGCAGCTCCTGGGCCTTCTCGCGGTCCCGCGCCTTCTCCTTGGCCGTCAGCGTGTCGTAGGGCACCAGCAGCGGGTGGGACCCCCCCCCTGCGCCCCAGAGCAGCCTTGGAGACCCCAGACCCAGCCCTTGGAACCCCCAGACCCAGCCCTTGGAACCCCCAAATCCCCTCCTTGGAACCCCCCAGACCCAGCCCTTGGAACCCCCAAATCCCCTCCTTGGAACCCCCAGACCCAGCCCATTGGAGACCCCAAACCCAGCCCCTGGAACCCCCAAACCCAGCCCCTGGAACCCCCCAGTGCCCCCTTGGAACCCCCATACCCAGCCTTGGAGACCCCAGACCCAGCCCTTGGAACCCCCAGACCCAGCCCCTGGAACCCCCCAAATCCCCTCCTTGGAACCCCCCAAATCCAGCCCCTTGGAACCCCCCAGACCCAGCCCTTGGAACCCCCAAATCCCCTCCTTGGAACCCCCCCTGTGCCCCAAATCAGCCTTGGAGCCCCCAGACCCAGCCCTTGGAACCCCCAAATCCCCTCCTTGGAACCCCCAAATCCCCTCCTTGGAACCCCCAAACCCAGCCCTTGGAACCCCCAAATCCCCTCCTTGGAACCCCCAAATTACACCCTGGATCCCCCAAACCCACCCTGGAACCCCCAAATCCACACCCCGGAACCCCCAAATTTGGGGCTGGGGGTCTCCCCCGGGTCGACCCCCCCTTTGGGGAGGTCTCACCCCTTGGCCCCCCCAAATTCTCTGGCGCCCCCAAATGTTATCGTGGACCTCCCAAATCACACCTGGCCGGGTTTGGGGCGATTTGGGGCTGGGGGGTTTGGGGGATTGGGGGGTTTTAGGGGGGGGGTGTCCCAGGGGCTCGGGGGTGCAGGGGGTGGTTTTGGGGGATTTGGGTGTTTTAGGGGATTGGCGGGCTCGAGCTTTTTTGGGGATCGGGGTGTTTTGGGAGTTTCGGCGAATTGGGTGTTTTAGGGCCATTTGGGGGAGGGTGAGGGTTGGGGTGTTTTGGCGGAGTTGGGGGGGGTGGTTCTGGGGGTTTGGGGGGATTTGGGGTGGTTTTTAGGGGGTTTAGGGGTTTGGGGGAGATTTGGGGTGGGGGATTTGGGGTGGCTTTAGGGGGTTGGGGGATGCGGGGTGGTTTTAGGGGGATTTGAGGTGGTTTTAGGGGGATTGGGGTGGTTTTAGGGGATTTGGGGGGGTTTTAGGGGGCTTTAGGGGATTTTGGGATGTTTAGGGGAATTTAGGGTGATTTTAGGGGGGGTTTGGGGGATTTGAGGTGGTTTTAGGGGGATTTGGGGAGGGTTGAGAGGATTTGGGGTGGTTTTGGCGGAGTTGGGGGGATTGGGGTGGTTCTGGGGGGGTTTGGGGGATTTGGGGTGGTTCTAGGGGGTTTGGGGGAGAGATTTGGGGTGGTGGTTGTGGGGGGGGCAGGGGGTTTGGGGAGGGTGTGGGGGAGGTGGGTTTGGGGTTGCATGTTGGGGTCTGTTGGGTTGGTTTGGTGTGTTTGTACCTGGGACCTGGGGAATTGGGTGACACAGGGCATGGGTGACACTGGGGGGGGACATGGAGGGTACATCCTGGGGGTCACTGGGTGACACGGGTGACGGTACAGGAGGGACATTGGGATGACACTGGGGTGACACTGGGGTGACACTGGGTGACACTGGGGTGACACTGGGGTGACACTGGGTGGACACTGGGTGACACTGGGGTGACATTGGGTGACACTGGGTGACACTGGGGGACACTGGGGGACACTGGGGTGACACTGGGGTGACACTGGGGGACACTGGGTGACACTGGGGTGACACTGGGGGACACTGGGGTGACACTGGGTGACACTGGGGACATGGGTGACCCTGGGTGACACTGGGGTGACACTGGGGGACACTGGGGTGACACTGGGGGACACTGGGTGACCCTGGGTGACACTGGGGGACACTGGGGGACACTGGGTGACACTGGGTGACCCTGGGTGACACTGGGGACACTGGGGGACACTGGGGGACACTGGGTGACACTGGGACCCTCACCTGCAGCTCCCTGGACAGAGTGACCCCACTCAGGTCCACGGGCTGGGGGCTGTAGCCATGGGAGGGGTCGTAGGTAGCCTGGGGGGTGACATGGGAGGGGTCAGGGGGACCCCAAAATTTTGGGGTGTCCCTTCCCCAGCCCACTGACCCCCCCCACATCTCCCCCGAGGTGATTTTGGGGTTCTCCACACCCCTGACCCCCCACCCAAGATGATTTTGGAGCTCTCCACACCCCTGACCCCCCCCCAGATGATTTTGGGGTTCTCCACACCCCTGACCCCCCCTCACCTCCCCCCAGACGATTTTGGGGTGCCCCACACCCCCTCCCGAGGTGTTTTTGGGGTCCCACCTGAGCGTTTTGGGAGATTTTTCGTGTTTTCTTCTTCTCCGTGCGCTCGTCCTCGCCCTCTCGCGCCTTCTCCACCGTCCACTCCCAGGCCAGCATGGCCTTGAGCGACTCCTTGATGGGCCACCGGTAAATCTCCTTGTCCTGGGGGGTCGGGGGGGGTCAGGGGGCACCCCAAAATCCGCGGCTTTGGGGGGGTCCATGAGGACGAGGAGGGAAGGGGCTGGGGGCTCCCAGCGTGGCCTTGGTGGCCACCAGGAGACCTCCTGGTCCTGGGGGGTTTGGGGGGTCCCTCGGGGTTTGGGGGTCCCCCCGGGTTTGGGGGTGTCCCCCCGGGTTTGGGGGTTCCCCCCGGGTTTGGGGGTCCCCTCGGGGTTTGGGGGTCCCTCGGGGTTTGGGGTGTCCCCCGGGGTTTGGGGGGTCCCTCGGGGTTTGGGGGTGTCCCTCGGGTTTGGGGGTCCCTCGGGTTTGGGGGTCCCTCGGGTTTGGGGTCCCCCGGGGGGGGGGTCCTCGGGGTTTGGGGGTCCCCGGGGTTTGGGGGTCCCCCGGGTTGGGGGTCCCTCGGGGTTTGGGGGGTCCCTCGGGGTCTGGGGGTCCCGGGGGGTCCCGTGGTACCTTCTCAGAAAAGGTTTTGTAGGGTCTCAGCATCGGGTGGGTTTTGGCTTCTTCATCCACGGTCTCCCCAAAAGTCCAATTGTTCTGGATCTGGGGAGGGGGGGACACAAGTCAGGGGGGCTTGGGGACATCGGGCTGGGGGGCACAGAGGAGATTTGGGGGCACAGAGGAGACTTGGGGGGGACAGAGGAGATTTGGGGGGGACAGAGGAGATTTGGGGGGGGGGGGGGGAGGGGGGAGGGGCACAGAGGAGATTTGGGGGGACAGAGGAGACTTGGGGGGGCACAGAGGAGATTTGGGGGGGACAGAGGAGATTTGGGGGGACAGAGGAGACTTGGGGGGGGACAGAGGAGATTTGGGGGGGACAGAGGAGATTTGGGGGGGACAGAGGAGACTTGGGGGGGCACAGAGGAGATTTGGGGGGACAGAGGAGACTTGGGGGGGACAGAGGAGATTTGGGGGGACAGAGGAGATTTGGGGGTCACCAAGGGTTGAGGGTCCGGGTGCTGGGTCCAAGTTGGGGTCGCTGCAGCAGCTCCGGGGTTGTGCAGATTTGGGGGGGCTCAGAGGGGACCCCGGGGGTGTCCCAGGGGTCTGAGGGGTCCCGGGGGGTCCTGGGGGTGTCCCCACAGGTCTGGGGGGTCCCGGGGGGTCCCCACCTTGTCGAAGGCCCACTTCTCGTGCGTGTACTCGGCGTATTTGTTGATGAAACCGTCGAGCTTCTCGGGGATGATGACACTGGGGGGGACACGGGGGGACACCGGGGTCAGGGGGACACCGGGAGGTCGGGGGACTATGGGGTTGGGGGAGCCCAGGGGAAGGTGGGGGACCGGGGTAGGGGATACCAGGGTGGGGGTTGGGGTATGAGAAGATGAGCCCATGGGCCTGGATGGGGTTGGGGGGTCTGGGAGAGGGTGGGCGTCTCCATGAGGATAAGGATGGATGAGGACAGATGGGGCTGCTCCCACGAGATGATGGGGCTGGGGCTCTGGATGAAGATTGGGGGTGGGGGCTCTCCATAGACGATGGGGTGGATGGGGCTGGGGTCTCTCCATGAGCACAGATGGGGCTGGGGGCTCTCCATGAGCACAGATGGGGTTGGGGGCTCTCCATGAGCACAGATGGGGTGGGGGCTCTCCATGAGCACAGATGGGGCTGGGGGCTCTCCATGAGCACAGATGGGGTCGGGGGCTCTCCATGAGCACAGATGGGGTTGGGGGCTCTCCATGAGCACAGATGGGGATGGGGGCTCTCCATGAGCACAGATGGGGTCGGGGGGCTCTGGATAGAAGAATGGGGGCTCTCCATGAGCACAGATGGGGCTGGGGGCTCTCCATGAGAATCTGGATGGGGCTGGGGTCTCTCCATGAGCACAGATGGGGTTGGGGGCTCTCCATGAGCACAGACGGGGTTGGGGGTCTCTCCATGAGCACAGATGGGGCTGGGGGCTCTCCATGAGCACAGATGGGGCTGGGGGCTCTCCATGAGCACAGATGGGGTCAGTCCATGAGCAGATGGGGTGGGGGCTCTCCATGAGCACAGATGGGGTGGGGGCTCCATGAGCAGTGGGGTCGCAGAGGATGGGCTGGGGGCTCCATGAGCACAGATGGGGTGGGGGCTCTCATGAGCACAGATGGGGTTGGGGGCTCTGGATGAGCACAGACAGGGTGGGGGCTCTCCATGAGCACAGATGGGGCTGGGGGCTCTCCATGAGAATCTGGATGGGGCTGGGGTCTCTCCATGAGCACAGATGGGGCTGGGGGCTCTCCATGAGCACAGATGGGGTTGGGGGCTCTCCATGAGAATCTGGATGGGCTGGGTCCATGGCCAGTTGGTTGACTCTGCATGAGCACATGGGCCCGTGACACAGGGGGTGGGCCAGGCACCGAGCGGTGCTCCAGTGTGACATCCGCTGGGGTCTCTCCATGAGCACAGTGACAGGCGGGGCTCACCACAGGACGTCAGTGGGAGCCCTCCTCCAGTGTCATCATCCCCATGTCCCCACTATGACCATCCCCATGTCCCCCCCAGTGCCACCATCCCTGTGTCCCCAGTGCCACCACCCCCATGTCCCCACTATGACCATCCTCATGTCCCCAGTGCCACCATCCCCACGCCCCCCACCAGTGCCACCATCCCCACGTCCCCCAGTGTCACCACCCCCATGTCCCCACTATGACCATCCTCATGTCCCCAGTGCCACCATCCCCACGTCCCCCCCAGTGCCACCATCCCTGTGTCCCCAGTGCCACCACCCCCATGTCCCCACTATGACCATCCTCATGTCCCCAGTGCCACCATCCCCATGTCCCCGCCAGTGCCACCATCCCTGTGTCCCCAGTGCCACCACCCCCATGTCCCCACCATCTCCATTCCCACGTCCCCATCACACCCACGTCCCCATCTCCATGTCCCCCTGTCCCCACTGTCCCATCCACATCCTCATCACCCCCACCCCAACCTCTCCACGTCCCCCTCCCACGTTCCCACCACCGCCACACCCAGGTGTGTCCCTCAGGTGTGTCCCTCAGCGCGAGCCCACCTTGTGCGCCAGGGAGTCGAAGATGCCCCAGAAGAGCTTCCTGGTGAGGTGCAGCTCCTCCTCGGAGCTGACGCCCATGTTGGGCCAGCCGCTGGGCAGGCAGTAGTACCTCCAGCAGCGCTCGTAGTGGTTGGTCAGCAGCTGGGGGGACACGGGGCCGTCACTCCGGTGGCCGCTCTGGGGGGGTCAGGGCGTGGGGACAAACACGGGGACACCCCCGGGGCTCACCTTGAGGGGCATCTTGGCGAACTCGTTGAGGATGGGGACGTCGAAGACGAGGCGGCGCAGGAGGTGCTGCAGCATCGAGGGGCGGATGTACCTGGGGGGGAATGGGGGGGTCAGGGGGGTCTGGGGGTCACCATGAGACACTCGGTGGGGTCACGCTGGGCCTAGGGGAGGGACACGGGGATTGGTTGGCTGTGGGATTGGCTTGACCGTGGCAGTTGGGTTGACCATGGTGGTTGAGTTGACCAAGAGGGTTGAGTTGACCAAGAGGGTTGAGTCGACAATGGTGATTTAGTTTACCATGGTGGTTGGGTTGACCATGGGGGTTGAACTGACCATGGGAGTTAGGCTGACCATGGCAGCTGGGTTGACCATGGCAGCCGGGTTGACCATGGGCGTTGGGTTGACCAGGGTGTTGAGTTGACCATGGCGGTTGGGTTGACCATGGCGGTTGGGTTGACCATAGGTGTTAAGTTGACCATGGCAGTTGGGTTGACCATGGCAGTTGGGTTGACCAGGTTGTTGAGTTGACCATGGCGGTTGGGTTGACCATGGCGGTTGGGTTGACCATGGTGGTTGGGTTGACTAGGGTGTTGAGTTGACCATGGCGGTTGGGTTGACCATGGCGGTTGGGTTGACCATGTCAGTTGGGTTCCCCACAAGAGTTGGGCTAGTTTTGGGTCCAGATGCCAACCCATGGGGGCCACGGCGCCATTTCGGGGCCGGGTTCGGGGTCCCACCTGCAGAGGGCCATGAGGCACTCCTCGATGGCGTCGCGCTGGGCCTTGGTGAGGGCGCGGCCGCGCGACAGGCGGTAGATGGTGTGCAGCATGGAGTCCACCATGATGGCGCGGTGCTCGGTGCCCGCGAAGAGCGGCGCGCACTTGGTGATGAGCGGCATCACCGCCAGGCACAGGTACCGGTTCAGCGCCAGCGCCATCTCCGTCGTGCTGAACGTCGCCTGGGGGGGACACCGGGGCGGTCACGGGGTGGGGACACACCCTGAGGGAACGTGGGGACAGGGGACACAGGTGTCCCATGGGGGGAGCTTGGGGATGTGTCCCGTGGGGGAGATCTGGGGGGTCAAACAGGGAACAGTGGGGTGACCCCAAATCCATCCCATGGGGGAGATCTGGGGGGTCAAACAGGGAACAGTGGGGTGACCCCAAATCCATCCCGTGGGGGAGATCTGGGGGGTCAAACAGGGAACAGTGGGGTGACCCCAAATCCATCCCATGGGGGAGATCTGGGGGGTCAAACAGGGAACAGTGGGGTGACCCCAAATCCATCCCATGGAGGGAGTTTGGGGATCTGCCCAAGAGAGAAGATTCAGGGTCACTCCAATCTTCCCTCTTTGATCCCAAATCCATCCCATGGGGGAGATTTAGGGGATCAAAGAGGGAAGATTGGGGTGACCTCAAATCCATCCCATGGAGGAGACTTGGGGGATCAAACAGGGAAGATTGGGGTGATCCCAAATCCATCCCATAGGGAACATTTGAGGGGTCAAACAGAGAAGATTTGAGGGACCCCACACCCATCCCATAGGGAACATTTGGGGGATCCCACACCCACCCCATAGGGAACATTTGGGACATTGCCATATCCATCCCATAGGGAACATTTGAGGGACCCCACACCCATCCCATAGGCAACATTTGGGGGATCCCACACCCATCCCATAGGGAACATTTGAGGGACCCCACACCCACCCCATAGGGAACATTTGGGACATTCCCATATCCATCCCATAGGGAACATTTGGGGGATCCCACACCCACCCCATAGGGAACATTTGGGACATTCCCATATCCATCCCATAGGGAATACTGGGGGACCCCACACCCATCCCATAGGGAACATTTGGGACATTCCCATATCCATCCCATAGGGAATACTGGGGGACCCCACACCCACCCCACAGGAGGGAACAGGGCTGACCCAAGGCCCCTGCTGCAGGTCCAAGGGACCCTCCAGGGAGTTTTGGGGAGCCCCGGGGGGTTTTGGGGTGCCCCTCACCGTGTCCAGTGAGGCGGCCGCGCGCATGTCGGGCAGGAACCCCACTTCCAGCACGTGGAGCAGGAACTCCTGGTTCTGCACCCCGTAAACGCGGTCCAGGAACAGCACCATGGGCGCCTTGTGCTCGGGGACGAAGCTGGCGGCCATACGGGGCTCCACCACGTTCCCATCTGCAGGACCCCAAAACTCAGGGCACCCCAAAACTCCCCAAACAGACCCAAACCCTAAAGCAGCTGTCAATCCCCCCAAATCCTGGCGTCCCCAGAGCCCCCCAGCCCAGCTGGCGGTCATGGGGGGCTCCACCACGTTCCCATCTGTGGGACCCCAAAACTCAGGGCACCCCAAAACTCCCCAAACAGCCCCCAAGGCTGATGATCCCCACCAGGTCCCCACATTTTGGGGTGTCCCCCCTCCCCAGGTTTGGGGACCCCTCCCCACCTTTTCCCAGCGCCGGGATCTGCAGGGGGAGGCTGATGATCCCCACCAGGTCCTCGAGCGGGACGAGCGAGCGCAGGATGGCCCGGATCCGCAGGGCCTCCCCCTTCCCCGCCTGGATCAGCTGTGGGGGTCACACGGGGGGGGTCACACCCCGAGTCCTGACCCCCCCAGGACCCCCCTGAGCCCCCCCAAAGCCCCCAGGTCCGTACGTGCATCTCAGGGGCGCAGCGGCCCAGCAGGTCGATGAGGGCGGCGTAGAAGGACATGATGGCGTGGCCCAGGTGCACCCGGTTCTCCTCGGGGGGCTCCTCGGGCCCGAACCTGGGGGGGAACGGGGGGTCTGAGGGCTCAGGGGTCACCTGGGGGTCCCCCAGGCCATCCCAGCGTTGTCATCTTCAGCCCACCCTATTCCAGCCCATCTCCATCCTCCTCCTGTTCGCGGCTTGATGCCCTCTCTGTCCTGTCTTCATCCTCACGCGCACGTCTCATCATGGACATCTCATCCTCATCCTCACCCCGATTCCATTCCAAATCCCATTCCCATTCCAAATCCCATTCCCATGCCCAATCCTATTTCCATTCCCAGTCTTACCCATTACCAATCCCAGTCTTACCCAATCCCAATCCCAATCCCAATCCCAATCCCAACCCCAGCCAACCCCAATCCCGTTCCCGGTGCTCACAGCCTCCTCTCCCTGTAGCCGCTGGGCCCATCCCGTGCGGGGTCCCCATCCCAATCCCAATCCCAATCCCAATCCCAATCCCAATCCCAATCCCAATCCCAATCCCATTCCCATCCCAATCCCATTCCCAATCCCAACCCCAACCCCAACCCCAACCCCAATCCCGCTCCCAGTGCTCACAGCCTCCTCTCCCTGCGGCCGCTGGGCCCATCCCGGGGTCCCCATCCCATTCCCAATCCCCTCCTCCCATTCCCAATCCCAATCCCAATCCCAATCCCAATCCCAATCCCAATCCCAATCCCATTCCCATCCCATTCCCAATCCCATTCCCATCCCATTCCCAATCCCAATCCCAATCCCAATCCCATTCCCATTCCCAATCCCATTCCCATCCCATTCCCAATCCCAATCCCAACCCCAACCCCAGCCAACCCCAATCCCGCTCCCGGTGCTCACGGCCTCCTCTCCCTGAGGCCACTGGGCCCGTCCCGTCGGGGTCCCCATCCCATTCCCAATCCCAATCCCATTCCCAATCCCAATCCCATTCCCAATCCCAATCCGCTCACCCAATCCCGCTCCCCTCCCAGTCCCGTTCCCGATGCCAATCCCATGCGTCCCAGATTGGCGGCCAGCAGCCCCGAGCCCCCCTCGCCCCGCAGCGCCGGCCCGAAGCACTCAGGACGCCGGATCAGCAGCCGCACCACCACGTTGGCGTTCTCCTCCACGCTCTCCCCTGGGCAACGGGACCCCAAAGGTCACAGAGAGACCCCAGAGCTCCCAAAACACACACCCAAAAAACCCCTAAAACAGGGAGTCCCAAAACCCCTGAAACAGGGAATCCCAAAAACCCCCAGCACAGAGAGTCCCAGATCAGCAGCTGCACCACCACGCTGGCGTTCTCCTCCATGCACTCCCCTGGGGACAGGACCCCAAAAGTCACAGGGACCCCCTTGAGGGGACCTGGGGACACCTAAGGGACACCTGGGGACACCTCAGGGCCACCTGGGGTGTCTCACCGTTAAGACAGCAGGAAGTCCCAGGTACTTCCCCACGCCCAGGGGTTCCAGCTCGGGTAGCTGCGCCAGCAGCATGGGGCAGCTCTGCAGCCCACAGCTCGCCAGGTACGTCACCACCTGCCCCAGGGGACACCGGGGACATCAGGGGACACCAGGGGACACAGAGGGACACAGGGGGACACCGGGGACACAGGGGGACACAGGGGACACAGAGGAACACAGAGGGTTTTGGGGTACAGCAGCATGGGGCAGCTCTGCAGCCCACAGCTCGCCAGGTACGTCACCACCTGCCCCAGGGGACACCGGGGGACACCAGGGGACACGGGGACACAGAGGTGACATGGAGGTGACACGGGGGACACAGGGTTTTGGGGTACAGCAGCATGGGGCAGCTCTGCAGCCCACAGCTCGCCAGGTACGTCACCACCTGCCCCAGGGGACACCGGGGACATCAGGGGACACCGGGGGACACCAGGGGACACAGGGGGACACAGAGGTGACATGGAGGTGACACGGGGCTGTCCCCACCTTCTCCAGGTCCTGCTCCTTGAGGGCCAGCGCCAGCTCGTTGTTGTCGATGACGGAGGCGGCCGCCACGTCCAGGGGGGTGGAGCCCTGCATGCCTTGGGGACAACGGGGACAGAGGTCAGGGGACACTGGGGACAGAGACCCCCCCTCAAGGTGTGCTTGGGGACACCGGGGACAGAGTGGGGGGCAGAGACACCCCCTCAAGGTGTCCTAAAGGACCCTCAAGGGGACTGGAGGGGACAGAGGTGACAAGGAGGAGCACCAGGGGGCGGTGAGAGTCCAGGTGGAGGTGACACGAAGGGACAGGGGGGGGCTGGGTGGGACAGGGGTGGCACTGGGGACACAGGAGGATCCCAGGAGGGTTTTGGGGATCTCAGGGGGTTTTTGGGGTGTCTCACCCAGGGCGATGCTGCTGTTCTCCAGCAGGTGGCCCAGGTGGGGGTGACAAAGACAGGACAGGGGGTGACAAAGACAGGACAGGGGGTGACAGAGAGGGGACAGGGGGTGGCACTGGGGACACGGGGGTGGCACTGGGGACACCGGGGGGTCCCAGGAGGGCTCTGGGGTGTCTCACCAAGCCCGATGCCGCTGTTCTCCAGCAGGTAGCCCAGGTGGTCGAACATGGAGCGCTGGTTCTGGCGGCTGATGCGGCAGAAGTAGCAGAGGAAGCGGCAGCAGTTGGTCACCATCTTGGGGAACCGGATCTCCTGGGGGGCACCGGGGGGTCAGGGCAGCTCCGGGGGGGTCCCCAGGGGGGCACCCAGAGGGGTGGGGGCTCACCTTGGACTCGCCACCGCCCAGCACGCTGACCATCACCTGCATCACGGTCTCGTGCATGCCCAGGGCCCGCATCAGGTTGGGGTGCTGGTAGAACACCTTGTTGTTCATGATGTTCCTGGGGGGCAAAGGGGGGTCACAGATCTGGGGGGCTGGGAGGGGGTTATGGGGCGTTTAAGGGGCAGATTAGGGGGGTTCTGGGGGGGTTCTGGGGTGTCCAGGTGGGATATGGGGTGTCCAGAGTGGGATTTGGGGTGCTGGTAGAACACCTTGTTGTTCATGATGTTCCTGGGGGGGCACAGGGGGGGTCACAGATCTGGGGGGCTGGGAGGGGGTTATGGGGTGTTTAGGGGCAGATTAGGGGGTTTGGGGGATTCTCAGGGTGCCTGGATGGGGACACAGAGGGACACAGGGTGGACACAAGGAGGACAGAGAAGGAGACGAGGAGGACACGAGGGGACACAGGGTGACCCAGAGAGGATCCAAGGTGACCCAGAGAGGACACAGGGTGACACAGAGAGGATCCAGGGTGACCCAGAGAGGACACAGGGTGACCCAGAGAGGACACAGGAGGACCCAGGGTGACCCAGAGAGGATCCAGGGTGACCCAGAGAGGACACAAGGAGGACCCAGGGTGACCCAGAGAGGACACAGGGTGACACAGGAGGACACAGGGTGACACAGAGAGGACACAGGGTGACCCAGAGAGGATCCAGGGTGACCCAGAGAGGACACAAGGAGGACCCAGGGTGACCCAGAGAGGACACAGGGTGACACAGAGAGGACCCAGGGTGACCCAGAGAGGACACAGGGTGACACAGAGAGGATCTAGGGTGACACAGAGAGGACACAGGGTGACCCAGGGTGACCCAGAGAGGACACAGGAGGAGCCAGGGTGACCCAGGGGCTCCCACGCACCCGATGCTCTGGATCATGAGGTTCTCCTCCTCGGGGCCCATCTGCACGATGAGCAGCGAGCGGATCTGGCCCAGGCACTCGAGCAGGGCCGTGGTGTCGGGCACGGAGGTGGCACTGATGGCGTAGGCCTTGGGCAGGGCCCGGCCCAGCTCGCCCAGCGCGTCGTCCTGCCGGTGCAGCAGGCTGAACATGGCCCGCACCAGCGCCGGGCTCTGGATGAACGACTCCTGCGCCCAGTGCACCATGGTCTGCGAGATCAGCTCCTGCAGCGTGCCTGGGGACAGCGGGGACATTGGGTACATTGGGGACACTGGGGACATTGGGGACATTGGGGACACTGGGGACACTGGGGACACAGTGACCCCTGCGCCCAGTGCACCATGGTCTGCGAGATCAGCTCCTGCAGCGTGCCTGGGGACAGCAGGGACATTGGGGACATTGGGGACACTGGGGACAATGGGGACATTGGGGACATTGGGGACACTGGGGACACTGGGGACACAGTGACCCCTGCGCCCAGTGCACCATGGTCTGCGAGATCAGCTCCTGCAGCGTGCCTGGGGACAGCGGGGACATTGGGGACATTGGGGACAATGGGGACATTGGGGACATTGGGGACACAGTGACCCCTGTGCCCACGGTCTGCCAGATCAGTTCCTGCAGCGCTGCCACCTTGGGGACATCCTGGCCACCACCTTGGGGACAATTTGGCCAATTTCTCACAGACAGTTTGGCCACCACCTTGGGGACAATTTGGCTGTGTCTTGGTGACATCTTGGTTGGCACCTTGGGGACACCTTGGCCAACTCCTTGGGGACACCTTGGCCAACTCCTTGGGGGCACCTTGTGTGTCCCCCTGATGCCACCTTGACCTCCTTGAGGACACCTTGACCAACTCCTTGGGGACACCTCACGTGTCCCCCTGATGCCACCTCGGCCACGTCCCGGACCCAGCTGAGTGTCCCTGTCCCCACCCCCCTGTCCCCTCCTCACTGGGCACCGGGGGCTCCTCGGGGGTCTCCTCCTCCTTGGGGGGGCCCCGGACCCCCACCACCTTCTGCACCAGCCCCAGCAGCCGCTGCCGCAGCGACATCTCCTCCTCCTCCTCCTCTTCCTCCTCCGTCAGCTCGATGCCTGGGGGACACGGGCAGAGGGTCACAGGGGTGTCCCCGTGTCCCCATGTCCCCAAGGGGGGGCCTCAGGGGTCCCAAAATGGGGGTCCCAGTTCCACTGGGGAGATCCCAGTTCCCCTGGGGGTGTCCCCATGCCCAGGGGTGTCCCCAAGCCCAGGAGGATGTCCCCAAGCCCAGGGGGTGTCCCCACACACAGGGGTTTGTCCCCACACCCAGGGGTTTGTCCCCAAGCCCAGGAGGATGTCCCCAAGCCCAGGGGGTTGTCCCCAAGCCCAGGGGTTGTCCCCAAGCCCAGGGGGTTGTCCCCAAGCCCAGGAGGATGTCCCCAAGCCCAGGAGGATGTCCCCACACCCAGGGGTTTGTCCCCAAGCCCAGGGGTTTGCCTCGGCGGGGGGTTGTCCGTGTCCCAGCGGCCAGGAGGATGTCCCCCACCCGGGGTTGTCCCAAGCCCAGGGGTTTGTCCCCAAGCCCAGGGGGTTGTCCCCAAGCCCAGGGGTTTGTCCCCAAGCCCAGGAGGATGTCCCCAAGCCCAGGGGTTTGTCCCCACACCCAGGGGTTTGTCCCCAAGCCCAGGGGGTTGTCCCCAAGCCCAGGGGGGTTGTCCCCACACCCAGGAGGATGTCCCCAAGCCCAGGGGTTGTCCCCACACCCAGGAGGATGTCCCCACACCCAGGGGTTTGTCCCCAAGCCCAGGGGTTTGTCCCCAAGCCCAGGGGGATGTCCCCAAGCCCAGGGGTTGTCCCCAAGCCCAGGAGGATGTCCCCAAGCCCAGGGGGTTGTCCCCAAGCCCAGGGGGTTGTCCCCAGACCCAGGAGGATGTCCCCAAGCCCAGGGGGTTGTCCCCAAGCCCAGGGGGTTGTCCCCACACCCAGGAGGATGTCCCCAAGCCCAGGGGGTTGTCCCCACACCCAGGGGTTTGTCCCCAAGCCCAGGGGTTTGTCCCCATGCCCAGGGGGTTGTCCCCACACCCAGGGGGTTGTCCCCAAGCCCAGGGGTTTGTCCCCAAGCCCAGGGGTTTGTCCCCAAGCCCAGGGGTTGTCCCCAAGCCCAGGGGGTTGTCCCCAAGCCCAGGGGGTTGTCCCCACACCCAGGAGGATGTCCCCAAGCCCAGGGGGTGTCCCCAAGCCCAGGGGTTGTCCCCACACCCAGGAGGATGTCCCCAAGCCCAGGGGTTTGTCCCCAAGCCCAGGAGGATGTCCCCAAGCCCAGGGGGGTGTCCCCACACACAGGGGTTTGTCCCCAAGCCCAGGGGGGTGTCCCCATGCCCAGGAGGATGTCCCCACACCCAGGGGTTTGTCCCCACACCCAGGGGTTTGTCCCCAAGCCCAGGAGGATGTCCCCAAGCCCAGGAGGATGTCCCCACACCCAGGGGTTTGTCCCCAAGCCCAGGGGTTTGTCCCCAAGCCCAGGGGGATGTCCCCAAGCCCAGGGGGTTGTCCCCAAGCCCAGGAGGATGTCCCCAAGCCCAGGAGGATGTCCCCACACCCAGGGGTTTGTCCCCAAGCCCAGGGGGGTGTCCCCAAGCCCAGGGGGGTTGTTCCCACACCCAGGAGGATGTCCCCAAGCCCAGGGGTTTGTCCCCAAGCCCAGGAGGATGTCCCCACACCCAGGGGTTTGTCCCCAAGCCCAGGGGTTTGTCCCCAAGCCCAGGAGGATGTCCCCACACCCAGGGGGTTGTCCCCACACCCAGGAGGATGTCCCCATGCCCAGGGGTTTGTCCCCAAGCCCAGGAGGATGTCCCCACACCCAGGGGTTTGTCCCCACACCCAGGGGTTTGTCCCCAAGCCCAGAGGGTTTGTCCCCAAGCCCAGGAGGATGTCCCCAAGCCCAGGGGTTTGTCCCCAAGCCCAGAGGGTTTGTCCCCAAGCCCAGGGTTTGTCCCTGTCCCCCCCTCACCGCAGTGGGCCAGCAGGTCATTGTGGAAGTCCAGCAGCTCGTCCCGGATGTCCCCAGGCACGGGACACTCCTCATCCTCAGCCCCTCCCTTGTACTGCATCAGCATGTTGATCTGGGGACACGGGGACACAGGGGGACAATGTGGGGACACCAGGTCACGGCACCACCCCTGTACATCCCTCTCTGTGTGTCCCACCTGTCCCCGTGTCCCCACACGCGGCCCCCAAACTCCCCCATTCCCACAGTTCCCTCAGGTGTCCCCATGTCCCCACGACACGGCCCCACTCACATCCCAGCCAAGGCTGTGTCCCCAGGGTGTCCCTGCAGTGTCCCTGCCATGTCCCTGCAGTGTCCCCATGCTGTCCCTGCTCTGTCCCCACGTCACCCCCATTCTGTCCCCACTCTGTCCCCACTCCATCCCCACTTTGTCCCTGTTCTGTCCCCACTCTGCCCTGGCTCTGTCCCCTGTGCTGTCCCCACGCCATCTCCATTCTGTCCCCACTCCGTCCCCGCCCTGTCCCCGCCTGTCCCCACTCTGTCCCCGCTCTGTCCCTGCCCTGTCCCCATGGTGTCCCCGCGCTGTCCCCACTCTGTCCCTGCTCTGTCCCCACTCCATCCCCGCTCTGTTCCCACTCCGTCCTCGCTCTGTCCCCGCTCCGTCCCCGCTCTGTCCCCGCTCTGTCCCCGCGCTGTCCCCGCCCTGTCCCCGCTCTGTTCCCACTCCGTCCCCGCTCCGTCCCGCTCCGTCCCCGCGCTGTCCCCGCGCTGTCCCCGCGCTGTCCCCGCGCTGTCCCCACCTGCTCCTGCGGGGGCGAGCGGAACTCGCGGGTGCGCCGGGCGGTCTCGGCTGCCGACATGGTCAGAGCGCGCATCAGGCGCCCGTAGCGCCGCCGCTGGTCCCGCTGCAGCCGCTGCACGTGGCGCTCCGAGAACGCCACGATGGCCTCGACGCGGTGCTGCAGCTCCCGCTCGCACAGGTGCTGCAGCAGGTGGCACATCTGCGGGGACACGGGGACATCGGGGACGTCAGGGACATGGGGACACTGGGGACACAGGGACCTCCACCTGGTGCTGCAGCTCCTGCTCGCACAGGTGCTGCAGCAGGTGGCACATCTGCGGGGACACAGGGACATCGGGATGTCAGGGACATCAGGGACATCAAGGACTGGGGGCATTGGGGTGATGGGGGACATCAGGGACACGGGGACATCAGGGACATTGGGGATGTCAGGGACATGAGGATGTCAGGGACACTGGGGACATCAGCGATGTCAGGGACATCAGGGGACACTGGGAGACATCAGGGACACAGGGGCATTGGGGACACAGGGGCATTGGGGACACCATGGGGATGGGGACCCCAGGACATCACTGGGGACTGGAGATGGGGACAGGGAGCCTGGGGAGGGGACAGGGACACTGGGAAGGAGAGCCCAGGGAGGGGACATGAGGTGGCCAAGGAGAGGGGACAGCGAGGGGACACAAACCCCCACTCTGTCCCCTCCCTCACCTGCAGCTTGACCGACTCCGGCAGCTTCATCTGCAGCAGCCCCTCCTCCAGCTCTTCCTCTTCCTCCTTCTCCTCCTCCTCCTGCACCTCCCCAGCCTCAATGGCCTTCGTCCTCCTGGCCTCCTCCTCATCCTCCTCCTCCGCCTGCAGCTCTCCAGCCTCGATGGCCTTCCTCCTCCTCACTTCCTCCTCCTCTTCCTCCTCCTCCTCCTCCTCCTCCTCCTCCAGCTCTCCAGCCTCCACGGCCTTTTTCCTCCTCGCCTCCTCCTCCTCCTCCTCCTCGCCAGCCTCGATGGCCTTCACCTCCTCCTCCTCCTCCTCCTCCTCCTCCTCGCCTTCCTCCCGCCGTCCCTCGCCGAAGACGCGGGGCTCGATCATGCGCAGCACGCGCCGCACGTCGCCGTCGCCCAGCGCTCCCACCGCCAGCAGCGCCGACACCAGCTTGAGCACCGGCACCAACTGGAACTCCACGCTGCCCCCCACGGGGTCGCGGGCGTGGGGACCCCCTCCGGCCACGGCCTCGGCCAGCATGCGCATGGCCTTGGCTCCCAGCTCGTCCAGCGGGATGGCCGGGCTGAGCGGCGCCCGCCCGCCGCCGCCCCCGGCCCGGATGAAGCAAGGCTCCGAGAAATGGGGCTGGGGTCTCAGGCAGGCGCTGGGCCCCACGCCCGGGGGTCCCGGGCAGCGCCCGCCGTCGGGGAAGAGCGCGATGGCGCGCGTGGCCTCGGTGATGGGCACGATGAACTCGGCGCTCATGGAGGAGCGGGCGCGCTGCGCCGCGTCCAGGTGCATGGCCAGCAGCAGGTCGTAGTAGCCGGCCCGCAGCGGGCCCGGCAGCTCGGGGCTCTCGATGGCGAAGAGCAGCTGGGCCTGGTCCACGTGGCTGCACAGGGCGTGCGCCACGCGGTTGTTGCCCAGCGCGCACACGGGGCGCAGTAGAGGCGCAGCGTGTGGCACTGGAACTGCAGCAGCTCCTCGCGCTCCCACAGCTCCAGGATGTCGATGCACCTGAGGGGGAAACGGGGGTCGGGGTGGGGGGCACGGGGGGTGAGAGCTCTGGGGGGTGGGGAATGAGGGGAGCTCGGGGTGGGACCCTGGGAGGGACAGGGAATGGGGGGATATGGGGTGGGGCCCTTGGGGGGACAGGGAATGGGGGATATGGGGTGGGGCCCTGGGGGACAGGGAATGGGGGGATATGGGGTGGGACCCCTGGGGGAAAAATGGGGGATATGGGGTGGGACCCTTGGGGGGACAGGGAATGGGGGATATGGGGTGGGACCCTTGGGGGGACAGGGAATGGGGGGATATGGGGTGGGACCCTTGGGGGGACAGGGAATGGGGGGATATGGGGTGGGACCCTTGGGGGGACAGGGAATGGGGGATATGGGGTGGGGCCCCTGGGGGGACACAGGGTGGGACCCCTGGGGGGTGGGAAATGGGGGATATGGGGTGGGACCCCTGGGGGACAGGGAATGGGGGGATATGGGGTGGGACCCCTGGGGGGACACAGGGTGGGACCCCTGGGGGGTGGGAAATGGGGGATATGGGGTGGGACCCCTGGGGGGACAGGGAGTGGGGGGACAGGGAATGGGGACATGGAGAGGGACCCATGGGATGAGACCCTAAGGTCTCCTGGGGATGAAACCCCAAGTTTTCCTGAGGATGGGACTTTTGGGGTGAGACCCCAAGGTCTCCTGAGGATGAGACCCCTGGGATGGGACCCCACGATCTCCTGGGGATGGGACTTTTGGGGTGAATGTCCTTGGGATGGCATCTCTGGGATGAGACCCCAAGGGGACAGAACCCCAAGTCCCTCTGGGGGGATGGAATCCCAAGGTCTCCTGGGGATGGGACCCCTAGGGATGGGACCCCAGGGGACAGGACCCCATTTTCCCCCGGGATGGGGACCCCAAGGTCACCTGGGGCTGGGACTCTTGGGATGGGACCCCACAATCTCCTGGGGATGGCACTTTTGGGGTGAGATCCCAAGGTCACCTGGGGCTGGGACCCCACAATCTCCTGGGGATGGCACTTTTGGGGTGAGACCCCAAGGTCACCTGGAGCCGGGACCCACGAGGCTGGCTGTCCCTGGGGGTGTCCCTGAGGGGTGTCCCTCCTCAGGGATGTGCAAAAACCCCCCCAGACCATGGACCCCTCCCCTATTTAACCCCCACACCATGGGGCGGTTGCTGCGCTTGATGCTGGGGGGAAAAAGGGGGTGACACCCCCGAAACCCCCCCCAAAATACCCCCAGACCATGGACCCCTCCCCTATTTAACCCCCACACCGTGGGGTGGTTGCTGCGCTTGATCTTGGGGGGAAAAAGGGGATGAGACCCCCAAACCTCCCCCCAAAATACCCCCAGCCCATGGGACAGTTGCCCTATTTGGGGTCCCATTTGGGATTTCTTTGGGATCCCATTTAGGGGTCCCGTCTGGGGTCCCTGAGGGGTGTCCCCACCCACCTGTCCTCCTCGGGGATGTGCAGGGCCATCATCTGCAGGGGCTCGGAGCACTCGACGGCCCAGCCCTGGCGCTCGCCCAGCCGGGCGCTCTCCACGGCCAGGTACTCGGTGGGCATGCGGCTCCAGGTGACCGGGCTCAGGTGCTGGATCACCAGCCTGGGCGGGCACTGCGGCGCCGGGTTCTGCCTCTCACTGCTGAACATGGCCGCCGAGATGGGCATGATGTTCTGGGGGGGGGGACACGGGGGTGTCAGGGGGACCCCAGAGACCCCCGGCACTGAGTTCCTCTTGGGTCGCCCTGTAGATCCCAAAGATCGGCCCCAAAGCTCTCCTTGTTCCACCTCACAGCTCCTGAGTCACCTCACCAGTGCCCCCAGTTGTCCCCCAGTCCCTCTCCACACTCAATAACCACCCCCCAAAATGATGGGGTTTGGGGGGGTTTCGGGGTTCTGTACCATGGTGGTGTTCATGATGAGTGTCAGGGGGACCCCAGAGACCCCCGGCACTGAGTTCCTCTTGGGTCGCCCTGTAGATCCCAAAGCTCTCCTTGTTCCACGTCACAGCTCCTGAGTCACCTCACCAGTGCTCCCAGTTGTCCCCCAGTCCCTCCCCATCCTCAATACGTCCCCCCAAGATGATGACCTCGGGGTTTGGGGGGGGTCTCAGGGGTCCTGGACCATGGTGGTGTTCATGATGACCTTGGGGTTTGGGGGTTTTGGAGTGCAGGGGTGGTCTCAGGGGATTTTGGGGGGGTCTCAGAGGTCCCATACTGTGGTGGTGTTCATGGTGACCTGGGGATTTTGGGGAGGTTTAGGGGGGGTTTTGGGGGTCTCGAGGGTCTCATTCCCCCACCACCCACCTGCTGGGGGTCCCAGTCCTCACCTTGAGCTTGCCCAGCTCGAACTGGAGCACGTTTTGGGTGGTGGGCTGCACGAACACCGCCGGGAACAGTTTGGTGTTGGGCTCCACCTGCGGGGACAGCGCTGCTGTGAGACCCCCGGGGTGGGCTGGGACCCCCAGAGCTCACCTGGGGAGGGCTCAGGGGAGCGGGTCCAGCTCACCTGGAAGAAGGTGTTGATCTCTTTGCCGTTGGCTGTGAAGGTCATGAGCCCCGTGGCCAGGTCCACCAGGCAGCCGATGACCAGGTCAGTGTGGGACACCCTGGCCTGCTGGGTGGGGGTCGCAAACTCCCCCCCCCACACCATGTAGCAGTTGCTGCGCTTGATGCTGGGGGGGGAAAAGGGGGTGAGAACCCCAAAACTCCCCCAAAATACCCCATAAAGCCCCCCAAAATAACCCCACACCATGTAGCAGTTGCTGCGCTTGATGCTGGGGGGGAAAAGGGGGTGAGAACCCCAAAAAATCCCCAAAATACCCCCAGGCCATGGGGCAGTTGCCCTGTTTGGGGTCCAATTTGGGGTCCCATTTGGGGTCCCTTTGGGATCCCATTTAGGGGTCCCATTTGGAGCCCCTTTGGGGTCCCTTTGGGGTCTCTTTGGGATCCCACGCAGGATCCTGTTTGGGGATCCCCTTTTGGGGGGTCTCATCTGGGGTCCCTTTGGGATCCCATTTGGGGTCCCTTTTGGGATCCTATTTGGGTCCCTTTGGGATTCCACTTGGGGTCCCATTTAGGGGGCCCTTTTGGAGTCTCTTTGAGGTCCCATTTGGGATTCCATTTGGGGTCTCTTTGGGGGCTACTGGTGTCTTTGGGGTCCCTTTGGGATCCCATTTGGGGTCCCATTTGGGGGTCCAATTTGGGGTCCCATTTGGGATCCTATTTGGGGTCCCTTTTAAGGATCCCTTTTGGGGTCCCTTTTGGGATCCAGTTTGGGGTCTCTCTGGGGTCCCTTTGGGGTCCCTTTTGGGGTCCCTTTTGGGGTCCCCGTGGGGTACCTTGTGGGTTTGCCGCTGCGGTCGCCCATGGTGAGGCGGCGGCCCACGGCGGCTCAGCCTCGGAGTCGGGTCGTGCTGGTGGAAGTGGGGGGTGACCCAGCCCACCCAGGCGCTGCCCGGCTCCTGCCCCGCAAACAGCCGCACCGAGTAATAGTACTGGGGACAAGGGACATGGGGACATGGTCAGGGACATGGGGACAGGGTCAGGGACACAGGGACACGGGGACAGGGACAGGTGACCCAGCCCACCCAGGCGCTGCCCGGCTCCTGCCCCACAAACAGCCGCACCGAGTAATAGTACTGGGGACAAGGGACATGGGGACACGGTCAGGGACATGGGGACAGGGTCAGGGACAGGGGGACAGGGACACGGGGACAGGTGACCCAGCCCACCCAGGCGCTGCCCAGCAAACAGCCGCACCGAGTAGTAGTACTGGGGACAAGGGACATGGGGACACGGTCAGGGACACAGGGACAGGGACACGGGGACAGGTGACCCAGCCCACCCAGGCGCTGCCCCGCAAACAGCCGCACCGAGCAGTAGTACTGGGGACAAGGGACATGGGGACATGGTCAGGGACACGGGGACAGGGACAGGTGACCCAGCCCACCCAGGCGCTGCCCCGCAAACAGCCGCACTGAGTTGTAGTGCTGGGGACAAGGGACATGGGGACACGGTCAGGGACAGGGGACACGGTCAGGGACAGGGGGACAGGGTCAGGGACACAGGGACACGGGGACAGGGACAGGGACACAGGGACAGGGACATGGGGACAGGGACAGGTGACCCAGCCCACCCAGGCACTGCCCCGCAAACGGCCGCACCGAGTAATAGTACTGGGGACAAGGGACATGGGGACATGGTCAGGGACAGGGGGACAGGGTCAGGGACACAGGGACAGGGACACGGGGACAGGGACAGGGACATGGGGACACAGGGACAGGGTGTTTTGGGAGGCTCTCAGGGGTCCCATACCGTGGTGGTGTTCATGATGACCTCGGGGCTTGGGGATTTGGGGTTTTAGGGAGGTTTTTGAGGTTTTTGGGGTTTTCGGGGGTCCATACCGTGGTGGTGTTCATGATGACCTCGGGGCTTGGGGTTTGGGGTTTTGGGGGGTTTGGGGTCCATACCATGGTGGTGTTCATGATGACCTCAGGGGTTGGGGATTTGGGGTTTTGGGGAGGTTTTAGGGGTTTTTGGGGGTCCATACCATGGAGGTGTTCATGATGACCTCAGGGGTTGGGGATTTGGGGTTTTGGGGAGGTTTTAGGGGTTTTTGGGGGTCCATACCATGGAGGTGTTCATGATGACCTCGGGCGTTGGGGATTTGGGATTTTGGGGGTTTTTGGGGGTCCATACCATGGTGATGTTCATGATGACCTCGGGGGTTGGGGATTTGGGGTTTTGGGGAGGTTTTTGGGGTTTTTGGGGGTCCATACCGTGGTGGTGTTCATGATGACCTCAGGGGTTGGGGATTTGGGGTTTTGGGGAGGTTTTTGGGGGTCCATACCGTGGTGGTGCTCATGATGATCTCACGGCTTGGGGATTTGGGATTTTGGGGAGGTTTTTGGGGTTTTTGGGGGTCCATACCGTGGTGGTGTTCATGATGACCTCGGGGCTTGGGGATTTGGGGTTTTGGGGAGGTTTTAGGGGTTTTTGGGGGTCCATACCATGGAGGTGTTCATGATGACCGGGCGTTGGGGTTTGGGATTTTGGGGGTTTTTGGGGGTCCATACCGTGGTGGTGTTCATGATGACCTCGGGGGTTGGGGATTTGGGGTTTTGGGGAGGTTTTAGGGGTTTTTGGGGGTCCATACCATGGAGGTGTTCATGATGACCTCGGGCGTTGGGGATTTGGGGTTTTGGGGGGTTTTGGGGGTCCATACCGTGGTGGTGTTCATGATGATCTCACGGCTTGGGGATTTGGGATTTTGGGGAGGTTTTTGGGGGTCCATACCGTGGTGGTGTTCATGATGACCTCGGGGCTTGGGGATTTGGGGTTTTGGGGAGGTTTTTGGGGGTCCATACCGTGGTGGTGTTCATGATGACCTCGGGGTCGTCGCGCTCGTCGGGCACCACGTCCTCCTCCAGCCGGGGCACGGGAGGGGGCGCGGGGGGGGGCGCGAACGGCGTCTTCCGGCCCTTGAACAGGAACCTGGGGGGGCACCGGGGGGGTCACCCCGCTTTGGGGACCCTCAGGGACCCCCGGGGAACCCCCAACACCCAGGGAACCCCCCCAACAACACCCCTTAACTGCCAGACTGGGGGCACTCAGGGACCCCCCAAGGATGGGTGTGACCCCCTTTTAGGGACCCTCAAGGTTATTGGGGACCCCCTAGGGATGAGTTTCACCCCCTTTTGGGGACCCTCAGGGATTGGGGATCTCCCAGGGACCCTCCCAGGCATGGGCATCACCCCCTTTTGGGGACCCTCAAGGTTATTGGGGAGCCCCCAGCAGTGGCTGCCACCCCCTTTTGCTGCCCCCCAGAAATACTGGGGACTCCCCCTTTCAGTGCCCCCCACCCCACCCACCCCCTTCTGCTGCCCTCCACCCCCTTTTGCTGCCCCCACCCCCTTTTGCTGCCCCTCAGGAATATCGGGGACCCCCCTTTTGCTGCCCCCCACCCTTTCAGTGCCCCTCAGGGTTATTGGGGACCCCCCAGAAGTGGCTGCCCCCCCTTTCGCTGCCCCCCAGCAATACTGGGGACCCCCCCACCCCACGCACCCCCTCCTGGTCTTGCTCTTCTCGGTGGTCGCGTCCTTCTCGTTCTCTCCCCGCGGCGGCTCCCGGGCGGCGCCGCCGGCAGCACCGGGAGCCGCCCCCGCCGCTCCCTTCTCGGCCCCTCGTCGCCCTCGGCGCTGCGGGGCCCGGCCGAGCGCCGCAGCCGCTCGAACTCGGACAGCGGCTCCGCGCTCACGTCCTCGGGGGGCTCCGGCGGCGGCGCCTGGGGCAGCGGCGTGGCGCCGGGCGTGCAGCGGAACGTGGCGTGGAACTGCACGGGCAGGCTGAGCCGCAGGAACAGCAGCTCGGGCGGCGCCGCCGGCGTGCCGGAGCTGCGGTGCGCCAGGCGCAGGCACGGCGGCGTGTCCACGGTGCCGTCCAGGCGGCTCACCTGCGGGGACAGCGGCCGTGGCGCCGGGGCTGGCACCGGGCATGGCGGGACACGGTTCTGGGGGTGTTCCACCCTGTTTGGGGACACTTCGTCCTGATTTGGGGACACTTCAGGGCCAGGGAACCCCCAAGGATGCGTGGGACACGGTTCTGGGGGTGTTCCACCCTGTTCGGGGACACTTCGTCCTGATTTGGGGACACCTGTTTGGACTTCGTCCTTGACACCGCCCAGCCAGGGATGGGTGGGACCTGGTGGGGCTTTTTCGGGGACACTTCGCCCGTTTGGGGACACTTCAGGGCCAGGAACCCCAGTTCCTGGTTTTGGGGCACTCACCCCATTTTTTTGGGGACCCTCAGGGACAAGGAACCCCTTGGGGATGGGTGTCATCCCATTTTGGGGACACTCCACTCGGTTTTGAGAACACTTCACCTCGTTTTGGGGACCCCTCACCCTGTTTTGGGGACACTCAGGGACAGGGAACCTCTTGGGCATGGGTGGGACCCGGTTTGGGGGCATTTCACCCTGTTTTGGGGACACCCAGAGATGGGGAACCCCCAGGGATGGGTGGGACCCGGTTTGGGGACACCTGGGGACTTTCAGGGACTCCCTTCATACCTGAATCCCCCCAGAGACCCCTGCCCACCCCTCACCTCGAGCTGGGGGTGCTCGGGGGGCACGGGGATGAACTGGGGCAGGCTGTGGCTGAACCAGAGGGCGATGGGGACCCCAAACCCCCCCAGAGACCCCCTCACCTCGAGCTGGGGGTGCTCGGGGGGCACGGGGATGAACTGGGACAGGCTGTGGCTGAACCAGAGGGCGATGGGGACCCCAAACCCCCCAAACCCCCCCAGAGACCCCCTCACCTCGAGCTGGGGGTGCTTGGGGGGCACGGGGATGAACTGGGGCAGGCTGTGGCTGAACCAGAGGGCGATGGGCCGTTTCATGTTGATGGCAAAGGGCTCGTAGCCCTCCTGGAGGCCGCAGATGCCGAAGTAGCGCAGGGTGCCCACGTCCTGGCCCAGGTTCAGGTGGCCCTCCTGGCCCAGCCCCAGGCTGCACACGGGCACAAAGCCTGGGGGGCACGGGGGGGTCAGCACTGAGACCCCAGCCCCACCCCAGAGCCCCCAGACCCACCCCAGAGCCCCCAGCCCCATTTTCTGCTGCCTCCACACCCATTGTGGTACCCCCAGACCCATCCCTGGATTCCCCCAGACCCATTTTCTGCTGTCCCCAGACCCATCCCAGTGCCCCCAAACCCACCCTAGAGTCCCCCAGACCCATTTCTGAAGCTCTTAGACCCACCCCTGGTACCCTCAGACCCATTTCTGAAGCCCCCAGACCCATCCCTGATGCCCCCAGAGCCATTTCTGAAGCCCCCAGACTCACCCCCAGACCCACCTCCCCCTCCTCTCCCACCCCAGCTTCAACCCCCCCTGTCCTCCCCCGGCCCCAGGTGACACCGGGGGGATGTCACCAAGCCCGGGGACCCCCCCTTCACCGTCGGCCACCTCAAAGTCCCTGAAGGCCACCTCGGAGCCCGCGTCCCCGATCAGCACCTCCCCGTTGAGGGTGAAGCTCATGTGGCACTCGCCCAGGTCGATGAGGCGGCCCACGACGTCCCCAGCCTGCCAGGGGCCCCCGAAGGACTCGCCCCCGACGTGCCACCGCTGGGCCTGGGGACAGCAGGGACACCAGGGGACATCAGGGGTCACAGGGGACACCAGGGGTCACAGGGGTCACAGGGGGTCACAGGGGACACCAGAGGGACACAGGGGACACCAGAGGGTCACAGGGAGGACATAGAAGGTGACTCAGGTGTGTTCCCAAGTGTCCCCGAGTGTCCCTACATGTCCCCAGTGTCCCTACGTGTCCTCCCGTGTCCCCGCTGTGTCCCTGTGTGTCCCAAGAAGGTTCTGTGTGTCCTTGAGTGTCCCCGAGTGTCCCCACATGTCCCCAGCAGGCTCTGTGTGTCCCCCGTGTCCCTGTGTGTCCCCCGTGTCCCTGTGTGTCCCCAGCAGGCTCTGGGTGTCCCCTGTGTGTCCCTGAATGTCCCCACATGTCCCAAACAGGCTCTGTGTGTCCCCCATGTGCCCGCCTGTCCCCACGTGTCCCTGAGTGTCCCTTTGTGTCCCTGCCCGTCCCCACATGTCCCTGAGTGTCCCTTTGTGTCCCTGCCCGTCCCCACATGTCCCTGAGTGTCCCTTTGTGTCCCTGACGTCCCCACGTGTCCCTGCGTGTCCCTTTGTGTCCCCGCCTGTCCCCACATGTCCCTGAGTGTCCCTTTGTGTCCCTGCCCCTCCCCACATGCCCCTGAGTGTCCCTTTGTGTCCCTGAGTGTCCCCGCATGTCCCTTTGTGTCCCTGCCCGTCCCCACGTGTCCCTGAGTGTCCCTTTGTGTCCCCACCTGTCCCCACGTGTCCCTGAGTGTCCCACGTGTCCCCACGTGTCCCTGAGTGTCCCTGAGTGTCCCCTCGTGTCCCCACATGTCCCTTTGTGTCCCCTCGTGTCCCCACATATCCCTGAGTGTCCCTTTGTGTCCCCGCCTGTCCCCACATATCCCTGAGTGTCCCTTTGTGTCCCCGCCTGTCCCCACATATCCCTGAGTGTCCCCACGTGTCCCCACGTGTCCCTGAGTGTCCCTTTGTGTCCCTGCATGTCCCCACATGTCCCTGAGTGTCCCTTTGTGTCCCCGCATGTCCCCACATATCCCTGAGTGTCCCTGAGTGTCCCCTCGTGTCCCCACATGTCCCCATGTGTCTCTGAGTGTCCCGCGTGTCCCTGCATGTCCCCACATATCCCTGAGTGTCCCACGTGTCCCCGTGTCCCCCGGGTGTGTCCCCAGGCTCACCCGGTGCCCGTTGAAGACGAAGGCCATGTCATCGGCGCCCAGCTCGGTGTCGGGCCGGAGCCCGGGCCGGGCCCAGCCCACGCGCATCTCCCCGGCCGTCACCGCCTGGAACTCGAAATACCAGCGGCCGCTGCGCACGGCCGAGCCCCGCTCGGCGCGGAACAGGCGCGGCCGGGGGGCGCGGGGACCCCCGGGGGGGACACCCTGCGAGGCTGGGGGGGACACGGGGGTCAGCACCCCGAAAACAGCACCCTGAGAACCCCAAAACAGCACCTAAACAGCACCCAGAGCCCAAAAACAGCACCCAAACAGCACCCAGAGCCCAAAAACAGCACCCTGAGAACCCAAAAATGGCACCCAAACAGCACCCAGAGCCCAAAAACGGCACCCAGAGAGCCCCAAAACAGCACCCAAACAGCACCCAGAGAGCCCCAAAACAGCACCCAAACAGCACCCAGAGAGCCCCAAAACAGCACCCAGAGAGCCCCAAAACAGCACCCTGAGAGCCCAAAAACGGCACCCAGAGAGCCCCAAAACAGCACCCAGAGAGCCCCAAAACAGCACCCAAACAGCACCCAGAGAGCCCCAAAAACGGCACCCAGAGAGCCCCAAAACAGCACCCAAACAGCACCCAGAGAGCCCCAAAAACGGCACCCAGAGAGCCCCAAAACAGCACCCAAACAGCACCCAGAGAGCCCCAAAAACGGCACCCAGAGAGCCCCAAAACAGCACCCAAACAGCACCCAGAGCCCAAAAACAGCACCAGAGAGCCCCAAAAACAGCACCCAGAGAGCCGCGCTCAGCGCGGAACAGGCGCGGCCGGGGGGCCCCGGGAACTGCACCCTGCGAGGCTGGGGGGGGACACGGGGGTCAGCATCCCGAAAATGGGACATGGAACCCTCAAAAATGGCACCCAAACAGCACCCAGAGAGCCCCAAAAACGGCACCCAGAGAGCCCCAAAAACGGCACCCAGAGAGCCCAAAAACGGCACCCAGAGAGCCCAAAAACAGCACCCAGAGAGCCTCCAAAAACAGCACCCAGAGAGCCCCAAAAACAGCACCCAGAGAGCCCCAAAACAGCACCCAGAGAGCCCAAAAACGGCACCCAGAGAGCCCAAAAATGGCACCCAAATGGCACCCAGAGAGCCCCAAAAACGGCACCCAGAGAGCCCAAAAATGGCACCCAAATGGCACCCAGAGAGCCCCAAAAACGGCACCCAGAGAGCCCCAAAACAGCACCCTGAGAGCCCAAAAACGGCACCCAAACAGCACCCAGAGAGCCCCAAAACAGCACCCAAACAGCACCCAGAGAGCCCCAAAAACGGCACCCAGAGAGCCCAAAAACGGCACCCAGAGAGCCCAAAAACGGCACCCTGAGAGCCCGAACAGCGCCCGGAGAGCCCGGCGAGGACCCCGGGGGACACCCTGCGAGGCTGGGGGGGACACGGGGGTCAGCACCCCGAAAACAGCACCCTGAGAGCCCAAAAATGGCACCCAAACAGCACCCAGAGCCCAAAAACAGCACCCAAACAGCACCCAGAGCCCAAAAACAGCACCCTGAGAGCCCAAAAATGACACCCAAACAGCACCCAGAGCCCAAAAACGGCACCCAGAGAGCCCCAAAACAGCACCCAAACAGCACCCAGAGAGCCCAAAAAACGGCACCCAAACAGCACCCAGAGAGCCCAAAAAACAGCACCCTGAGAGCCCCAAAAATGGCACCCAAACAGCACCCAGAGCCCAAAAACGGCACCCAGAGAGCCCCAAAACAGCACCCAAACAGCACCCAGAGAGCCCCAAAACAGCACCCAAACAGCACCCAGAGAGCCCCGCTTGGCGCAGAACAGGCGCGGCCGGGGGGCACGGGGACCCCCGGGAACTGCACCCTGCGAGGCTGGGGGGACAGGGGGGTCAGCCCCCCAAAACAGGACAGGGAACCCCAAAAAAGAGACAAGGAAGCCCAAAAATGGGACAAGGAACCCCAAAAATGGGACAAGGAAGCCCAAAAATGGGACAAGGAACCCCAAAAATGGCGCCCAAACAGCACCAGCAGCCGCAGTCAGGGGGTGCCAGGACCCTTCTAGGGGACACCATGCGAGGCTGGGGGAGAACAGGGGGGTCAGGACCCCAAAACGGGACACAGAGACCCCAAAAATGGGATATGGAACCCCAGAACAGGACATGGAACCCCAAAAATGGCACCCAAATGACACCAACAGCCATGGCTGGGGGGTGTCGGGACCCCTCAAGGGGACACCATATGAGGCTGGGGGCGACAGAGGGGTCAGGACCCCAAAACGGGACACAGAGACCCCAAAAACGGCACCCAAACGGTACCACCAGCTGCCAAATGTCCCCAAACGTCCCCAAATGTCCCCAGAGCGTCCCCGAGCCCCCCACTCACGCGTCTCCTGGTCGGGGGGCTCGATGTTGTAGCCGTAGCCCAGCAGGGTCCGCACGGCCTGGCACAGGCTCTCGCGGTTGGTGGCCTTTGTCCCCTCGTCCAGCAGGTTGTAGGGGACCAGCCGAGGGTTCCGCTTGTTCTTGATGTCCTGGGGACACGGAGACAGCGTGGGGACGTGGGGACATAGCCAGGGGACATGGGGACACAGCCATGAGGGACACGGGGACACAGCCATGGAGACATGGGGACACTGCCATGGGGGGACACGGGGACACAGCCATGGGGACACAGCCATGGGGACACAGCCATGGGGGATATAGGGATATAGCCATGGGGAACATGGGGACACAGCCATGGGGACACGGGGACACAGCCATGGGGGATATAGGGATATAGCCATGGGGAACATGGGGACACAGCCATGGGGACATGGGGACACTGGGCTTGGGGTGAGGGGACATGGGGACACAGCCATGGGGACACAGCCATGGGGACATGGGGACACAGCCATGGGACATGGGGACACTGGGCTTGGGGTGAGGGGACATGGGGACACAGCCATGGGGACACAGCCATGGGGACATGGGGACACTGGGCTTGGGGTGAGGGGACATGGGGACACAGCCATGGGGACACAGCCATGGGGACACAGCCATGGGGGATATAGGGACATAGCCGTGGGACATGGGGACACTGGGCTTGGGGTGAGGGGACATGGGGACACAGCCATGGGGGATATAGGGACATAGCCATGGGGGACATGGAGACACAGCCATGGGGACACGGGGACACAGCCATGGGGACACGGGGACACAGGGTTTGGGGTGTGGGGACATGGGGACACCGGGCTCAGGGGCGTGGGGACGCCCCCAGACGTGTGGGGACATGGGGACACGGCCATGGGGACACGGGGACACCGAGCTCAGGGATGTGGGGACACCCCCAGCGGTGTGGGGACATGAGGACACTGGGCTTGGGATTGGGGACATGGGGACACGGCCATGGGAACACGGGGACACCCCCAGGGGTGTGGGGACATGGGGACACGGCCATGGGGACACGGGGACCCCAGAGGTGTGGGGACATGGGGACACTGGGCTTGGGATTGGGGACACGGGGACACGGCCGTGGGGGCACAGGACAATGACACCACAGGGATGCAGAAGGGTTTTTGGGGGTGTCAGGGGCGGGTGGGGGTCCCTCGGTGCTGTCCCCAGGGTCCCCACCTGGGTGGTGCTGTAGGTCCAGCCCTGCTGCACCCTGTCCCGAGCCCAGACGTTGTGGCCGTTCTCGGCCAGGCGATCCACCAGGGTCAGCTGGGCCGGCGTCAGCCGCACGTGCGACAGGTCCAGCGGCGCCGGCTTGTACCCGTTGGACATGGTGTACCTGGGCAGGGGGGGACACACCTGTGGGACACCTGTGGGACCCCCCCCAGGGCACCCCGGGACCCCCAACTCACAGAGAACCCATCAAACCTCCTCAATGGTCCTCAAACTGGGATATCCCCAACCCAACCTTTACCTGCTGGACATGGTGTACCTGGGCAGGGGGGGACACACCTGTGGGACACCTGTGGGACCGCCCCCAGGGCACCCCGGGACCCCCAGAACTGCCCCTACCCATTGGGACCCCAAACGTCCTCAGTGGTCACCAAATTGAGATATCCCAACCCAACTGGGACATCCTCAACCCAACTGGGACGTCCTCAACCCAACTGGGACATCCTCAACCCAACTGGGACGTCCTCAACCCAACTGGGACGTCCCAACCCAACTGGGACATCCTCAACCCAACTGGGACGTCCCAACCCAACTGGGACATCCTCAACCCAACTGGGACGTCCTCAACCCAACTGGGACATCCTCAACCCAACCTTGATCTGTTGGACATGGTGCACCTGGGCAGGGGGGGACACACCTGTGGGACACCTGTGGGACCCCCACAGGGCACCCCGGGACCCCCAACTCACAGAGAACCCATCAAACCTCAATGGTCCTCAAACTGGGATATCCCCAAACTGGGACTTTCTTTGAAGGACCCCAAACTGGGATCCCCTACAGAGACCACCCCCCCAAACTGGGACCCCCCAACCCCTCCCAGCCCCCCCAAACCGGGACCCCCAGCCCCCCCAGACCCACGTTTTGGGCAGTTTGATCTTCTTCAGGTTCTCCTCAGCCTTCTCGTCCGCCATCCCCACGTGGCAGCCCAGGGCCAGCAGCGTCCTGGGGACGCCCCAAAAAATCAGCACCCCCAAATCTCTGAGCCCTCCTCAAAGCCCCCCTACCCACAAATCCAGCACCCCCAACTCCAGGCGGCTCAGGATGAGGGGGGACCCCAAAACCTCAGCCTGTTCTGGGGTCACACCCCAAAGTGGGGAACCCCAAAATCCCCCAAGTCCCCCCAGTCTGAGGTGAGGGGTGACCCCAAAACCATCTGAACCCCGAAACTCCCCAAAATCCCCCCAGTCTGAGGTGAGGGGTGACCCCAAAACCATCCGAACCCCAAAACCACCCAAAATCCCCCCAGTCTGAGGTGAGGGGTGACCCCAAAACCATCTGAACCCCCAAAGTCCCCCCAGTCTGAGGTGAGGGGTGACCCCAAAACCATCTGAACCCCAAAACCCACCCCAAAGTCCCCCCAGTCTGAGGTGAGGAGTGACCTCAAAACCATCTGAACCCCAAAGTCCCCCCAGTCTGAGGTGAGGGGTGACCCCAAAACCATCTGAACCCCAAAACCACCCAAAATCCCCCCAGTCTGAGGTGAGGGGTGACCCCAAAACCATCCAAACCCCAAAACCACCCAAAATCCCCCCAGTCTGAGGTGAGGGGTGACCCCAAAACCATCTGAACCCCAAAGTCCCCCCCAGTCTGAGGTGAGGGGTGACCCCAAAACCATCTGAACCCCAAAACCCACCCCAAAGTCCCCCCAGTCTGAGGTGACCCCAAAACCACCCCCAGGCTCAGAGGGGAACCCCAAACCCCCTCGGTTTTGGGGTGATTCCTCCCCAAACCCACTTCCCCATTCCCAGGGGTTCCCCAAAGAGGGGGCGACCCCCGAATTCCCCAGTGCCCCCCTTACTTGAGGGTCTCCCCCGACATCTGGAGGTTGTAGCCGCGCTCGGGCTCGGGGAGGCTGTGGAAGCTCAGCAAACAGGGGTGCAGGCGCTGCACGTCATCCCGGACCTGGGGCACCCCAAAAACACCTCCTGAGCACCGGGACACCCCAAAATCCAGCCAGGGACCCCCCAAAAACCGACCCGAACCGGAAAATCCCAAAGGATCCATCAAAAGCACCCCACGGGATCACCTCCCAAAGGACCCAAACCTTGGGGAACCCCAAAAAAGGGATCCCAAGAAGGGGTAACCCCAACTTAGGGAGCCCCAAAAAGGGAGCTCAATCTGGGGACCCTTCAAGGACACCAAATAGGGGATTTGGGGTTCCCAAGGGGATTTTGGTGTTCTAGGAGGGGATTTTGGGGTTCCAAGAGGGGATTTTGGGTTTCCCAGGGGAATTTGGGTTTCCCAGGGGATTTTGGGGTGCCCAGGGGGATTTTGGGGTGCCCCACTCACAGGCCCGTAGGTCCAGCCCTGCTCGATGCGGGTCAGGGCACAGAGCTCAGGGTGGGTTTGGGGTTTTTATGGGGTTTGGGTTTCCCAGGGGATTTTGGGGTGCCCAGGGGATTTTGGGGTGCCCAGGGGGATTTTGGGGTGCCCCACTCACAGGCCCGTAGGTCCAGCCCTGCTCGATGCGGGTCAGGGCCCAGAGCTCGTGGATGTTCTCCGCCAGCTTCTCCCGGATCCGCTCCAGGTGCGGGGGCAGCACGATCTGGGTTGGGGAAAAAGGGGGTGCTGGACCCCAAAACTCCCCCAAAACCACCCCAATCTCACCCCAAATTCCCCTTCAAGCCCCACAAAATCCCCTTCTACTTTCTCCAAACCCCCAAATCCCCCCTCCACACCCCAAATCCCACCAAATTCCCCCTCCACACCCCCAAATCCCCCCAAATCCCACCTCCATCCCCCCAAATCCCACCAAAACACCCCCAAATCCCCCCTCTATCCCCCCAAATCCACCCTCCACACCCCCAAACCCCACGTCCATCCCCCCAAATCCCCCCAAACCCCACGTCCATCCCCCCAGATCCCACCTACACCCCCCAAAATCCCCCAAATCCCACCTCCATCCCCCCAAATCCCCCCAAATCCCCCCCCCCCCAAATCCCCCCAAATCCCACCTCCATCCCCCCAAATCCCCCCAAATCCCCCCTCCACACCCCCAAATCCCCCCAAATCCCACGTCCATCCCCCAAATCCCCCCCACCCCCCCCCCCCCCCACCCCACCCCGCCCCCCCCCGATCCCCCCCACACCCCCGAGCCCCCGTCTCGCCCCCCCCGCGCGGCCGTCCCCCGCGCACCTGGCAGGTGTCCACGGGGCAGGGGGTGAATGCGGTGTGGGGCAGGGCCCGGCTGGGCCCCAGCAGGCTGCGGGCGCCGGGCCCGGCCGAGCCGCGGTAGGCGGTGAGAGGCTCCAGGCGCAGCCGCTCGCGGGGCAGCAGCGCCTCGGCGCAGGGCGCGTAGCCCGGAGGGGGCACGAAACGGAACTCGCCGTGCCGGCCCCCCAGCAGGAACCGGAGCCTGGGGGGGACGGGGGTACACTGAGTGAGAGCCGGACACACAGAAACCCCACAGACCCCATTGAAACCCCACAGAACCCCATTGAAACCCCCCAGCAGGAACCGGAGCCTGGGGGGGATGGGGGGTACACTGAGTGAGAGCCGGACCCACAGAAACCCCACAGACCCCACAGAACCCACAGAACCCCCACAGCAGGAACCGGAGCCTGGGGGGGACGGGGGTACACTGAGTGAGAGCTGGACCCACAGAAACCCCACAGACCCCACAGAAGCCCCCCAGCAGGAACCGGAGCCTGGGGGGACGGGGGGGGACCCCAGAGTGAGAGTGACATCATTGAAACCCCACAGACACCATTGAAATCCCACAGACCCCACAGAAGCCCCCCAGCAGGAACCGGAGCCTGGGGGGACAGGGTGAGACCTGGACCCATAGAAACCCCAGAGTGAGACACAGACTCATAGAAACCCCACAGACCCCACAGAAGCCCCCCAGCAGGAACCGGAGCCCCCTCCCAGCCCACCTTAGGAGTCCCAGCCCCCTCCCACCCTCCACTTTAGGGGTCCCAGCACCCTCGAATCCCCCACTTTAGGGGTCCCAGCCGCAACTTTAAGGGTCCCACCCCTCACTTTAGGGATCCCAGCCCCATTTCAGGGCTCCCAGCCCCTTTTAGGGCTCCCACCCCCCAGTTTTGGGGTGTCCCCCCCCTCACCGGACCCCCGCCGAGAAGCTGGCCACGGGGCTGAACAGGGTGTCCAGGTTGAAGCCCTCGAGGACCCCCTGCACCGGGGCCCCGTTGAGGCGGAAGGAGGCGCTGGGGACCCCCAGGTCCAGGCAGCAGCTGACCACGTCCCCTTCGGCCAGAGCGCGGCGTTGGGGCGACCCCACGGCCTTGGGGACCCCGCCTGAGGGGACAGAGGGGTCACAGGGGTCACGGGGGACAGCAGCTGACCACGTCCCCTTCGGCCAGAGCGCGGCGTTGGGGTGACCCCACGGCCTTGGGGACACCCCCTGAAGGGGACAGAGGGGGAGAGAGGGGGACAGAGGGGGACAGAGGGGGACAGAGGGGTCACAGGGTGGACCCAGGGTGGTCCCAGGGCATTCCCAGGGCGGACCTGGGGTGGTCCCAGGGGGTTCCCAGGGTGGACCCGGGGAGTTCCAGGGTGGTCCCAGAATGGTCCTGGGTGGTCCCAAGGTGGTCCCAGAGTGGTCCCAGGGGGTCACAGGGATGTCCCAGGGTGGTCCCAGGGCCCAGAGGTTGAGTCCCCCGCCGTTGCCCCCGGGTCCCAGAGTGGTCCCAGGGTGGTCCCAGGCTGGTCCCCGCCCAGTCCCAGAGGGACCCAGCGGTCCCACAATATGTCCTCAACCAAATGGGCCACTCTTATACCGCGACCACTCCCCCCATCCGCCCCGCCCCAAGCCGCCCGGACATGGGGGGCCCCACTAACCAATCTCCCACTGGACCACCCGCAATCCACCATGAGAACCCAGATCCCACCAGAGCGCCGCCATGAAACCACCGCCCGTGCCAACCGCCTGAGACCCCCAAATCCCCCCAATCCCCGGCCCCCCAGAGACCAATCCTGGCAAATCCCACCATGAGCCAAATCGCCCCACCCCCTGGACCCCAAATCCCACCAAGCCCAACCCCAATCCCCTAACCACCACTGACCAAGAACCATCAATCCCAACCAAACCCGAGCCAAACCCCATAGAACCCCAATCCACCATGAGACCCCCCAAATCCACCATGAGACCCAACTGCCTGAGAACCCCAAATCCCGAGAACCCCCAAATCCCCAGAACCCCCAATCCCACCATGAGACCCAAATCCTGCCCGAGAACCCCCCAAATCCCATGAGAACCCCAAATCCCACCCCTGAGAACCCAAATCCCACACCATGAACCCCAACCCCTGAGAACCCCAAATCCCCATGAGAACCCCAAAATCCCGCCCTGAGAACCCCAAATCCCACCAGAGAACCCCCTGAATCCCCCATGAACCCTCCCTGCCGCCATCGCACCCTGGCCGAATCAACACCTGAGAACCCCAATCCACCAATCCCTGAGACCAAATCCCCCAGAGAACCCCATCCGCCAACGTCCCCATGGAACCCAATCCCACCATGAGAACCCCAAATCCCCCATGAGACCCCAAATCGCAGAGAACCCCAAATCCCCACACCTGGCCAAATCCCGCCATGAGAACCCCAAATCCTGCCCTGAGAACCCCAAATCCCACCATGAGAACCCCAAATCCTGCCCTGAGAACCCCAAATCCCACCATGAGAACCCCAAATCCCGCCCCGAGAAACCCCAAATCCTGCCCTGAGAACCCCAAATCCCACCACGAGAACCCCAAATCCTGCCCTGAGAACCCCAAATCCCCCCTGAGAACCCCAAATCCCGCCATGAGAACCCCAAATCCTGCCCTGAAACCCCAATCCGAACCCCAAACCTGAGAACCCCCAAATCCCCCTAAAACCCCAAATCGCCCGAGAACCCCAAATCTGCCCTGAGAACCCCAAATCCCACCATGAGGACCCCAAATCCTGCCCTGAGAACCCCAAATCCTGCCCTAAGAACCCCAAATCCCCATGAGAACCCCAAATCCTGCCCTGAGAACCCCCAAATCCCGCCCTGAGAACCCCGAATCCCACCATGAGAACCCCAAATCCCGCCATGAGAACCCCAAATCCCGCCCTGAGAACCCCAAATCCCACCATGAGGAACTGTGTCGAGCCCGGCGCCGTGCCCACAAACAGGTTGGGGCGCACGCTGCCGGGGAACGGGGACACCTCATTGGGAACCCCGAATTGCACCCCAAGAACACAAATCTCACCCTGAGATCCCCAAATCCCACCCTGAGAGGCGCAAATCTCAACCTGAGAGCCCCAAATCCCACCCTGAGAACCCCAAATCCCACCCCAGGAACCCCAACTCCCACCTTGAGAACCCCAAATCCCACCTTGAGGACCCCAAATCCCATCCCAAAGGCACCCAGGGACCTCCAGGAGCACCTCAAGAGCTTCCAGGTGCAGCTCAATCACCTCCAGGCTCCCCAAATACCCCCAAAACCCCACAACTCCCCTCCCCAGAGCCCCCAGGACCCCCTGAAGCCCCCCAGGACCCCCACCCCACCTGGTGACGTAGTTGACCATGCCGGTCTGCAGCAGCAGGTCGCGGCGGGGCAGCAGGTTCTCGGTGATCAGGTTCTGGTTGGAGCGCACGGCAACGGCGTTGCAGACGCACAGCGAGCACAGCACGTCCAGCACCTGCATGGAGGGGACACCTGAGCACACCTGGGCACACACCTGGGCATGGCTGGAGACACCTGAGAACACCTGGGCACACCTGGGGGCACACCTGGGCACACACCTGAGCACACCTGGGCACACACCTGGGCATGGCTGGAGACACCTGGGAACACCTGGGCACACACCTGGGCACACACCTGAGCACACCTGGGCACACACCTGGGCATGGCTGGAGACACCTGAGAACACCTGGGGATGGCTGGGGGCACACCTGGGCACACACCTGAGCACACCTGGGCACACACCTGGGCATGGCTGGAGACACCTGGGAACACCTGGGCACACACCTGGGCACACACCTGAGCACACCTGGGCACACACCTGGGCATGGCTGGAGACACCTGAGAACACCTGGGGATGGCTGGGGGCACACCTGGGCACACACCTGAGCACACCTGGGCACACACCTGGGCACACACCTGGGTACACACCTGGGCACACACCTGAGGGCACACCTGGGCACACACCTGGGCACACCCGGGCACACACCTGAGTACACCTGGGCACACACCTGGGCATGGCTGGAGACACCTGAGAACACCTGGGGATGGCTGGGGGCACACCTGGGCACACACCTGAGCACACCTGGGCACACACCTGGGCATGGCTGGAGACACCTGAGAACACCTGGGGATGGCTGGGGACGGCTGGGGACACACCTGAGCACACCTGGGCACACACCTGAGCACACCTGGGCACACACCTGGGCACACACCTGAGGGCACACCTGGGCACACACCTGGGCACACCCGGGCACACACCTGAGTACACCTGGGTACACACCTGGGCACACACCTGAAGGCACACCTGGGGGGACACCTGGGTACACACCTGGGTACACACCTGGGCACACGCCTGGGCACACCTGGGCACACTCCTGGGCACACCTGGGGTCACACCTGGGCACACACTTGAAGGCACACCTGGGGCACACGCCTGGGCACACACCTGGGGCACACTCCTGGGCACACCTGGGCACACACCTGGGCACACCTGAGCACACACCTGTGCCCACACCTGGGCACACCTGGGCACATCTGAGCACACACCTGAGCACACCTGGGCACACACCCGGGCACACGCACCTTGTGGTTGCGGCCGTGCTTGTCGAGCAGGCTGATGATGGATTTGATGTGTACCTGTGCACACACCTGGGCACACACCTGGGCACACATCTGAGCACACACCTGAGCACACCTGTGCCCACACCTGGGCACACGCACCTTGTGGTTGCGGCCGTGCTTGTCGAGCAGGCTGATGATGGATTTGATGTGGTTCTCCTGGATGATGTTCAGCACCTCGGGGCTCTCGATCAGCACGCAGTACAGCACCTCCAGGATGCCTGGGGAGGGGGCAGCACGGGGGGTCACAGACACGGGGGGGAGACCCCAGACCCACGGGAAGGACCCCAGTACAGCACCTCCAGGATGCCTGGGGAGGGGGCAGCACGGGGGTCACAGACACAGGGGAGACCCCAGACCCATGGGAGGGACCCCAGTACAGCACCTCCAGGATGCCTGGGGAGGGGGCAGCACGGGGGTCACAGACACAGGGGGGAGACCCCAGACCCATGGGAGGGACCCCAGTACAGCACCTCCAGGATGCCTGGGGAGGGGGCAGCACGGGGGGTCACAGACACGGGGGGGAGACCCCAGACCCACAGGAGGGACCCCAGTACAGCACCTCCAGGATGCCTGGGGAGGGGGCAGCACGGGGGTCACAGACACGGGGGGGAGACCCCAGACCCACGGGAGGGACCCCAGACCCACAGCACAGTCACACCCACAGCGGGAGGGCCCCCAGACCCACGGGAGGGACCCCAGACCCACAGCACAGTCACACCCACAGCGGGAGGGCCCCCAGACCCACGGGAGGGACCCCAGACCCACAGGAACCTTCAGGGTCTCCAGCGCCCTGAAGATGTCCCATAGAAGCAGCACCAGCACCACGAGAGAAACCCAGCAGCCCCACGGCGAGGGGTCGGACCCATAAGAGAGACCCCAGCCCCACGGAGAGAGACCCCAGCCCCACAGGAGCCCCCCAGGGCCGCCCCACTGACCCGAGGAGGCCTCCAGCCTGTCCAGTTTGCTGACCAGCCAGTCCAGGTTGGTGGAGAAGAGCGCGCAGTTGGCTCGGTTCCCCCGGATCAGCGAGGCTGGGGGGCACAGGGGGGTCAGCCCTGCCCCATAGCTCTGCCCCACAGCGCCCACATCTGCCCCATAGCACCCACATCTGCCCCACAGAACCCACATCTGCCCCATAGCAGTGACGTCTGCCCCATAGCATTGACATCTGCCCCATAACCCCTGCCCCACAGAACTCACATCTGCCCCGTAGCAGTGACATCTGCCCCATAGCCCCTGTCCCATAGCACCCACATCTTCCCCATAGCCCCTGTCCCACAGCACCCACATCTGCCCCATAACTCCCACATCTGCCCCATAGAACCCACTTCTGCCCCACAGAACCCATATCTGCCCCATAGCACTGATATCTGTCCCATAGCCCCTGTCTCATAGCACCCACATCTGCCCCATAACCCGCCGTATCTGCCCCCCAGCCCCCCAGAACCGCCCCCCAGCCTCCCGGAACTGCCCCCCAGCGCCCCAGAACCGCCCCCCAGCCGCACCCAGCAGCTCGTAGAGCAGGTTCACGATCTCCTTCCAGGCGGCCGCCGCCTCCTCGCCCGCGGCCTCCCCGAACTGCGCCGCGGTGCTGTAGGCGCTCAGGCGGTCGATGCAGCTCAGCACCAGCGTCAGCATCCCCTGCGGGCCGGGGAGGGGGCGTCAGACCCCCAAACTGGGACCCTCGGGACCCCCACACTGGGACCCCCAAACTGGCACCAGGGTCAGCATCCCCTGCGGGCCGGGGGAGCGCGCACAGGGACCCCCAAACTGGGACCCTCGGGACCCCCACACTGGGACCCCCAAACTGGCACCAGGGTCAGCATCCCCTGCGGGCCGGGGAGGGGGCGTCAGACCCCAAACTGGGACCCTCGGGACCCCCACACTGGGACCCCCAAACTGGGACACCCACCCTGGGACCTCCCCCAGCATCCTGGGACCCCCACACTGGGACCTCCCAACTGGGACCCCCAAACTGAAACCCCCAAACTGGGACACCCACCCTGAGACCCCCCTAAACACCCTGAGGCACCCCCAGTATCCTGGGACCCCCACACTGGGACCCCCAAACTGGCACCAGGGTCAGCATCCCCTGCGGGCCGGGGAGGGGCTGTGAGACCCCCGCAGAGCCCCCCCGGGACCCCCAGACTGTGATCCCCCCCCCCCAATTCTGGGACACTTTCCAAGACCTCTACGACCCCAGTGTGACCTCCCAGATTTGGGGAGGGGGTCCCGGGGGTCGCACCTCCTGCTGGAAGAGGCTCCCTGGATCACCCAGACCTGGTGATGCCCCCAAAATCCCCCCGAATTTAAATATTTAACCCTGACTTTAACCCCTCTAAGCCTGAGTTTAACCTCCCAGAGTTTAGGACGGGTCCCTCTGAGCCCGAGTTTAACCCCTCCTGCCCTGAAGACCCCTCTAAGCCCGAGTTTAACCCCTCTGAGCCCGAGTTTAACCCCCTAAATCCCCTGACTTTAACCCCTCCTAAGCCCGAGTTTAACCCCTGAGCCGGGAGTTTAACCCCTCTAACCCTGACTTTAACCCCTCTAAGCCCGAGTTTAACCCCTCTAAGCCCGAGTTTAACCCCTCTGAGCCCGAGTTTAACCCCTCTAACCCTGACTTTAACCCCTCTAAGCCCGAGTTTAGCCCCCCTGAGCCCGAGTTTAGCCCCCCTGAGTGCGAGTTTAGCCCCTCCCGGATTTGGGGTGGTCCCGGGGGTCGCACCTCCTGCTGGAAGGGGCTCTGGCGGGCCCATAATGCCCCCAGACTACCCCTGGGGCTCAGCTTTAACCCCTCTAAGCCCGAGTTTAACCCCTCTGAGCCCGAGTTTAACCCCTCTGAGCCCGAGTTTAACCCCTCTAACCCTGACTTTAACCCCTCTAAGCCCGAGTTTAACCCCCCTGAGCCCGAGTTTAGCCCCTCCCGGATTTGGGGAGGGGTCCCGGGGGTCGCACCTCCTGCTGGAAGAGGCTCTGGCGGCCCATATGCCCCCCCCGGGGCTCAGCTTTAACCCCTGGGGCTCGAGTTTAACCCCCTCTAAGCCCGAGTTTAACCCCTCTAACCCCGAGTTTAACCCCTCTAACCCCGACTTTAACCCCCTGAGCCCGAGTTTAGCCCCTCCCGGATTTGGGGGTGGTCCCGGGGGTCGCACCTCCTGCTGGAAGGGGCTCTGGCGGGCCCATAATGCCCCCAGACTCCCCTGGGGCTCAGCTTTAACCCCTCTGAGCCCGAGTTTAACCCCTCTAAGCCCGAGTTTAACCCCTCTAACCCCGAGTTTAACCCCTCTAAGCCCGAGTTTAGCCCCCCTGAGCCCGAGTTTAGCCCCTCCCGGCTTTGGGGAGGGGTCCCGGGGGTCGCACCTCCTGCTGGAAGAGGCTCTGGCGGGCCCGCAGCGCCCTCAGGCGGCCCTGGCGCTGCTCGTGCCGCAGCTCGGGGGGCGGCGGCTCCAGGTACCCGATCAGGTCCCGCAGGCTCAGGATCACGCCCGCGATGGGCAGGGGGGGCGGCGGAGACCCCCGGGGGCGGCCCTGGAGGCTGTCCAGGCTCCTGGGGATGGGGAGGGGGGGTCAGACCATCAGGACCACCCTGACAAGACCCCCAAACCTCCCCAGGACCACACCGGGACCCCCAGACCAGATGGAGGCCCCGTAGAGCCCCGTGGGGCTGAAGATCATCCCCAGGACCCTCAGGAGGTTCTGAGACCCCCAGGAGTCTATGCTATGGGTTCAGGAGGTTCTGACCCTCCCATGGACCCCCAGGACCCCCCCAGAACCCCCTCAGGACACCCCCCAGGCCCCCCCAGACCTGATGAAGGCCCCGTAGAGCCCCGTGGTGCTGAAGACCATCCGAGCCGCCTGCGACTCCTGGCGCTGGGAGCGGCTCAGGGTCAGCGCGTCGTCCATGTGCCCCTCCTGGTGCAGGATGGCCTGGGGGGGCAAAGGGGGGGGTCACAGGGGACCCCCAAACACAGAGACCCCCCCAGAACCCACAGAGACACCCCCGAACCCGCAGGGAACCCCCCAAACCCACAGGGAACCCCCTGAACCCATAGCGACCCCAGCGCGTCGTCCATGTGCCCCTCCTGGTGCAGGATGGCCTGGGGGGGCAAAGGGGGGGGTCACAGGGCACCCCCAAACACAGAGACCCCCCAGAACCCACACAGACCCCCCCAGAACCCACAGAGACCCCTCAGAATCCAAAGGGACCCCCCCAGAAACCACAGAGACCGAGTTGTCCATGTGCCCCTCCTGGTGCAGGATGGCTTGGGGGGTACAGGGGGGGTTACAGGGCACCCCAGAACACAGAGACCCCCCCAGAACCCACAGAGAACCCCTCGAACTCACAGCGAACCCAAAACTCTCAAAGACACCCCAAAAAATGTTGCAGTCTCTCCAGAGCCATGCCAGTGCTGCTGAGAGTCCCAAAATGCCTCAGAAGTCCCCAAAAGTCCTCCCCAGAGACACCCCAGAAGGTTCTGAGGACCCCAAAAGAGCCCAAAGATCCTCCTACACCCCAAAGACCCCAAACATCCCCCAAAGACACCCCAAAGACCCAGCTCAGTGCCTCCTGGAGCTCTCAAAACCCCCTAAAACCCCCCAAACACCCCCCAAAGCCCCCTCAGAGGGGATTCTGGGGACCCCCCCAGTGATTTGGGGGACCCTAAAGATCCTCCTAAACCCCAAAGACCTCCTCAAACACTCCAAACACCCCTGAAAAGCCCTCCTAGATCCATCTCAGTGCCTCCTGGAGCTCTCAAAACCCCCTAAAGCTCCCAACAAACTCCCCAAAACTCCCCCCAGAGGTGATTTTGGGGACCCCCCCAGGCAGTTTTGGGGTCCCACCTTCCTCTTGAGCAGCCCGAGGCGCAGGGCCTTGGGGTCGGGGGCGGCGTAGGTGACCCAGAGGCCGCTGTTGCTGTGCTGCAGGAAGCACAGGGACTCCCCGTACTTGATCTCGGGGGGCCCCATGCCCTCGATGTCCCGTTTTGGGGTCGTCTCCAGCTTCTCCTGCGGGGCCGGGGGGCACAGCGGGGGTCAGGAGAGGGAGCGGGGTCTGGGTGGGGACCAGGAGAGGGCTGGGGACATCATGGGGACATTCCCAGGGACAGGGACCAGGACAGGGTCAGGACGGGGACCAGGAGAGGGCTGGGGACATCATGGGGACGTTCCCAGGGACAGGGACCAGGACAGGGTCAGGACAGACACCAGGAGAGGGCTGGGGACATCATGGTGACATTCCCAGGGACAGGGACCAGGACAGGGTCAGGACAGGGACCAGGAGAGGGCTGGGGACATCCAGGTGACATTCCCAGGGACAGGGACCAGGACAGGGTCAGGACAGACACCAGGAGAGGGCTGGGGACATCCAGGTGACATTCCCAGAAATGTTGGAAATACAGGAGCAGAAGGTGATCACGCTCATGGTGGGGACAGGGATGGGGACAGGGACCAGAACAGGGTCCAGGAGCAGGGTGGGGACATCCAGGGGACACTCCCAACTTGGAGGTCCGGAAGCAGAAGGTGACCACGCTCACGGTGGGGACAAGGACCAGAAAAGGGACCAGGAGCAGGGTGGGGACACCCAGGTGACACTCCCACCTTGGAGGCCCGGAAGCAGAAGGTGGCCATGCTCACAGTGGGGACAGGGATGGGGATAGGGATGGGGACAGGGATGGGGACAGGGATGGGGACAGGGACCAGACCAGGGTCCAGGAGCAGGCTGGGGACACCCAGGTGACACTCCCACCTTGGAGGCCCGGAAGCAGAAGGTGGTCACGCGCGTGTTGGCCGCGGTGGCCTCCACCATGGCCAGCCCGGTGGCCTCGGTCAGCGCCAGGTAGCGGCCGGTGGTGACGTGGCGCAGGCGGAAGGGCTGTCCCCAACGCAGGTGGCTCCCGCTCCAGCTGAGGGACACAGGGAAGGGACACTGATGTCACCAGGGGGGTTGGGACATGGGCAGGGGTCACGGGGACACGGGATGGGTCATAGGACCGTGAGGTGACATAGGGGACACAGGCTGAGTACATGCAGAGGTGTCACAGGGACATGGGGTGACACACGGGGATGGGTCATGGGGACACGGGGATGGGGACACAGGGGACATGGGTGGGACACAGGGGACATGGGGATGGGGACACAAGGACATGGGACGGTCATGGGGACACGGGGATGGGTCATGGGGACACGGGGATGGGGACACAGGGGACATGGGATGGGTCATGGGGACACAGGGATGGGGACACAAGGACATGGGTGGGACACAGGGGACACGGGGATGGGGACACAGGGATGGGGACACAAGGACATGGGTGGGACACAGGGGACACGGGGATGGGGACACAGGGGACGTAGGATGGGTCATGAGGACATGAGGTGACACAGAGGACACAGGCTGAGGACATCCAGATGTGTCACAGGCACACAAGGAGATGCTGACAGGTGACACCACCAGGACAGGACACGATGACATAGCAACACATCTTGGGGTCACTCCAGGACCCCAAACCTCCCCTGGGGAGACCCCACAGAGTGTCCCCAGTGTCCCTGGGGGTGGTGACACCCCGTGTCCCCCCCGTGTCCCTTTGCTGTCCCCCTACCTGATGCGCAGGGGCTCCAGGCGCCACAGGGATCTGGCGTGGGCGCACACGGCGCCACCCTCGTAGTTGACAACGCTGCTGGGACGTGACAAAGGGGGGGTCACAGCCAGTTGGGGACACCCTACAAATGTCCCCCCCCACCCCAAAACTGGGGACAAATTGGGGACAGCCCCACCTGCGCTCCTCGCCCTGCTCGGGGGCCGTGGGGGTCAGGCACTCGTCCATGTGGCCGTGGAACAGGCGCAGGACGTGGCCGCCGGTGACAAACCCTGAGGGGACATTTTGGGGACGGGGGGGGTCAGGGTGTTGGGGACACCCTAAAGGACCCCCCCAACCCACCCACCCAAATTTGGGGTGCCTCAGGTGTCACCTTCCTCGGAGCCCGAGCAGATGGGGTTCATGTTCCACAGGGTCTGCATGAAGGAGGCGTCCACCTGGAGCTCCCCCGAGGCCGTGGAGAGGTGCTGGGACAGGTGGGACACGGGTGTGACACGGGTGGGACACGGGTGGGACACGGGTGGGACACGGGTGTGACACGGGTGGGACACGTGTCCCCAGTGTCCCCAGGCATCTCTCCAAGGACACGCTGACCAGGATCGGGTCAGGAGATCCCTTGTGTCCCCAGGTGTCCCCTCACGTCCCCAGGTGTCCCCAGGTGTCCCCAGGTGTCCCCTCTCACCAGGTATCTCTCCAAGGACACGCTGACCAGGATCAGGTCAGGGTGTGGGGGGATCCCCATGTCCCCATGTTTGCCCCGATCCCCTCATGTCCCCAGGTGTCCCCTCACGTCCCCAGGTGTCCCCAGGTGTCCCCAGGTGTCCCTCTCACCAGGTATCTCTCCGAGGACACGCTGACCAGGATCAGGTCAGGGTGTGGGGGGATCCCCATGTCCCCATGTTTGCCCCGATCCCCTCATGTCCCCAGGTGTCCCCAGGTGTCCCCAGGTGTCCCCTCTCACCAGGTATCTCTCCGAGGACACGCTGACCAGGATCAGGTCGTCTCCCACCCGAACCTTCTCCCCCTCCGAGCGCTGCTTGGACGCCGGGTGCATCGTCCACCAGCACGCCTCACCTGGGGGGGACACACCCCAAATCAGACCCCAAAACTCCCCAGAACACCCCAAAACACCCCAAAACCAACCTCCCACACCTGGCGGGACCCCAGGAACCCTCGGGGTCCCCCCTTTACCTGCTGCATCCTTCTGCAGCCCCACGTCGAAGGCCAGTTTGTCGGTGACCGAGCGGGACGTGGTCAGGCAGCTCAGGTACTGGGGGGGGGACACGCGGTTATGGGGGTCCCCAAAATGCCCCCGAGCCCCCCAAAACCCTCACGGCCCCCCAAAACCCCCCAGAGCCCCCCCAGACTCACCATGCCGCTGTGAGAGTGTCTCAGCAGGATGGCGTGGCCGTAGAGCAGCGTCCGGTGTCCCCCACCCTGAGAGGACTTGGGGGGCACAGGGGGGTCAAGGAGGGGACCCCAAAATCCCCTGAGGCCTCCTGGACCCCCCAAAAAAACACCTTGAACCCCAAAAAAAAACCCTGTGGGTTCCGTGTTTCAGATACAACTCCTTGTGCATCGCTGCCCCATTGTTTTGGGGTCCCCCCATGTTTTGGGGTCTCCCCCTTGTTTTGGGGTCCTCCCCCTTGTTGTGGGGCCCCCCCTTGTTTTGGGGTCTCCCCTTGTTGGGGTCTCCTGTGCATTGCACCCCCCTTGTTTTGGGGTGCACTGTGCCTTGGACCCCCCCTCGTGTCAGGGTCCCCCTCATGGTGGGATCCCCCCCAAATTGAGGACTCCCCTGATATTGGGGTCCCCAATTTCAGGGTCCCACTCCCCAGTGGGGTCACCCCATGTCGAGATCCCCAATTTTGGGGTCACCCCATTGAAATCCCCACAAATTCGGGGTCCCACTTTTGGGATCCCCTTAATATTGAGGGTCTGCCTTTTTAGGGTTCACCCCCATATTGAGGTTTCCTCCAAACTGGGATCCCAAATTTTGGGGGTCACCTCGTGTCTGAGTCCCCAGTTTTTTGGGATCCCCAGTGGATTTGAAACCGCCCTTTTTGGGGTTCCCCCGGTGGATTTGAGATCCTCCCTTCTGGGGTTCCCCCAAACTGGGATCCCAAATTTCAGGGGTCACCCCACGTCTGGGTCTCCGAATTTTTGGGATCCCTGGTGGATCTGGGATCTCCTTTTTGGGGTCCCTCCATGCTCATGGGGGGATTTGGGATCTCCCTTTTTGGGGTCCCTCCATGCTCATGGGGGGGGATCTCCCTTTTTGGGATCCCCCTTTGGGGGTCTCCCCTTTTTGGGGTCCCCCCATGCTCCTCCCCCCCCGCGCTCACACTTTGGGGTCCATGCGGAATTTGGGGGGCTGTGGATGGATGGGATTGGGGGGGGAGGGGGCACACCCGGACCCCTGGCTCCATGCGGGATGGGCAGAGCCCCCCAAAATTTGGGGGGTGGGTGAGGAGGAGGAGGAGGAGGAGGATGAGGAAGGGCGTGATGAAGGTGAGGATGAGGATTTGGGGTCTCCACACCACAGTGGCACCTACCCACTTATCCAGATCGACCCCCTGGGTGGGCGGGGGGAGAGAAGAGGGGGGGGTCACAAGGGGGCTGAGACCCCCCCCAAAAACACCAGGGACACCCCAGAACCCCCACCCCAAAAAGGGCCCCAAAAACTCTGCAAGGAACCCCGGAATTACCCCAAAAACTCCTAAAGGAATCCCAGAATTTTCAGGTCTCTGCAGGATCCTAACCCCCCCAAAAACTCCTCTGGGAGCCCCACAGGGTCCTAAAACCCCAAAAAGGACCCCAAAAACTCCTCTGGGAACCCCATATGATCCTAAAACCCCCCAAAAGGGCCCCAAAAACTCTGCAAGGAACCCCGGAATTACCCCAAAAACTCCTAAAGGAATCTCAGAATTTTCAGGTCTCTGCAGGATCCTAACCCCCCCAAAAACTCCTCTGGAACCCCACAGGATCCTAAAACCCCCAAAAAGGACCCCAAAAACTCTGCAAGGAACCCCACAGGGTCCTAAAACCCCAAAAGGACCCCAAAAACTCCTCTGGAACCCCATATGATCCTAAAACCCCCAAAAGGGACCCCAAAAACTCCTCTGGAACCCCACAGGGTCCTAAAACCCCAAAAAGGACCCCAAAAACCCCTTCCAGGACCCCTGTGGGACCCCAGACCCACCTGTAACGCCCCCAAATTTCCTGTGGGACCCCAGACCCACCTGTAGCGCCCCCCAGACCCCCTGTGGGACCCCAGACCCACCTGTAGCGCCCCCCAAATTTCCTGTGGGACCCCAGACCCACCTGTAGCGCCCCCCAGAGCCCCTGTGGGACCCCAGACCCACCTGTAGCGCCCCCCAGAGCCCCTGTGGGACCCCAGACCCCTCTAGTGCCCCCCCAGACCCCTATGGGACCCCAGACCCACCTGTAGCGCCCCAAATCCCTGTGGGACCCCAGACCCACCTCTAGTGCCCCCCAGACCCCTGTGGGACCCCAGACCCACCTGTAGCGCCCCCCAGATCCCCTGTGGGACCCCAGACCCACCTCTAGTGCCCCCCAGACCCCTGTGGGACCCCAGACCCACCTCTAGCGCCCCCCAAATTTCTGGGCCCCAGACCCACCTGTAGCCCCCAGACCCTGTGGGACCCCAGACCCACCTCTAGCGCCCCCCGACCCCCCTATGGGACCCCCGCCCCACCGCCCCCCCAGCCCCTGTGGGACCCCAGACCCACCTGTAGTGCCCCAGACCCACCTGTGCCCCTGTGGGACCCCAGACCCACCTGTAGCCCCCACCCAGACCCCTGTGGGACCCCAGACCCACCTGTAGCCCCCGCCCCCCTGTGGGACCCCAGACCCACCTCTAGCGCCCCCAGTCCCCTGTGGGACCCCAGACCCACCTCTAGGCCCCCTGTGGGACCCCAGACCCACCTCTAGCGCCCCCCAGACCCTGTGGGACCCCAGACCCACCTCTAGCGCCCCCCCCTGTGGGACCCCCAGACCCACCTGTAGCGCCCCCCAGATCCCCTGTGGGACCCCAGACCCACCTGTAGCGCCCCCAGACCCCTGTGGGACCCCAGACCCACCTCTAGCGCCCCCAGATCCCCTGTGGGACCCCAGACCCACCCCTGTAGCGCCCCCCAGAGCCCCTGTGGGACCCCAGACCCACCTGCAGCGCCCCCCAGAGCCCCTGTGGGACCCCAGACCCACCTGTAACGCCCCCCCCTGTGGGACCCCAGACCCACCTGTAGCGCCCCCCAGACCCCCTGTGGGACCCCAGACCCACCTCTAGCGCCCCCCAGACCCCCTATGGGACCCCAGACCCACCTCTAGCACCCCCCAGAGCCCCTGTGGGACCCCAGACCCACCTCTAGCCCCCCAGACCCCTGTGGGACCCCAGACCCACCTCTGGGGCCCCAGACCCCGTGGGAGACCCACCTCTAGTGCCCCCAGATCCCCTGTGGGACCCCCAGACCCACCTGTAAGCCCCAAATTTCCTGTGGGACCCCAGACCCACCTCTAGCGCCCCCCAGACCCCCTGTGGGACCCCAGACCCACCTCTAGTGCCCCCAGAGCGGCATGGACCCCAGACCCACCTGTAGCGCCCCCCAGAGCCCCTGTGGGACCCCAGACCCACCTCGTGTTCTTTTTTTCTGGGATTTTGGGCCCGCCCTTTTTTGTGGGAGCCCAGGTCCGTTTGAAGTGTTTTGAGCCCCAGCCCCCCGTTTCCCTGTGGCCCCAGACTTCAACAAAAAAAATTTCCTTGTTAAAGTTATTATTAATTATTAGTATATTCTTTGTTATTATTATTAGTTACTAATAGGTGACTTTTAATATAAATATATGGCACACATGCATTATATTAAACATATTTTTGTTAAATATAAGTATCTAATATATATTGTATACTATGTAAACAAAATAGTATCTTATGTATATAGTATATCCTATATATTAAAATAGTATCTTATTTGTATAATATATATTATATATTAAAATAGTAAAATACTATTATTTTACTGTTTTAGTATTTTACTATTTTAACATATATATCACGTATTAAAATACTAAAATAACAAAATACAATGACATAAAAAAGTAATTCAAAATAAAAACTAATATAAAAAACAAATGATACATTTTATATATAAGATATATTGCACAATAGTACTGTATATTTATACATTAATATTATAAATTTATAATTTTATGCAAAATACAGAAAATTTAGTCAAAAATTTTAAGCATCCGGAACTCCAACAAAATTCTGAAATTTCATCAAAAAATTCGGCTGTACCTGCCCCTAAACCCTCCCTCAGCCTCCCCAAAACCCCCCAGATTTGGGGTCTCCCCAACCTCCTAAAACCTTCCCCGAATTTTGGGGTCTCCCGGTTGTCCCAAGGCAGGGAGGGTCTCACCCTGTTAAGCGTTGGACTCAAGTCTCCCACCCCTAAATCCTCCCCAGATCCCCAAAAATCCCCCAAAAGTCCCCCAAAACTCCCCAAACGTTGGGGTCTCCCCAAGCTCCTAGAACCTCCCCCGAATTTTGGGGGTCTCCCCGAATTTTGGGGGTCCCCCCGAAGGTGGGGAGGGGTCTCACCTGTGCGTTGGAGGTGGGCTCAAGTCTATCCCAGCCCCTAAATCCTCCCTCAGATCCCCAAAAATCCCCCAAAACTCCCCAAACTTGGGGTCTCCAGGGTCCCCCCAGCCTCCCCCGAATTTTGGGGGTCCCCCCGAAGGCGGGGAGGGGTCTCACCTGTGCGTTGGAGGTGGGCTCCAGGGAGCACAGGCGGTTCCCAAAGCCCTCGACCGACAGGCAGAGCTTGAGCTGCTCCTTCAGCAGCGTCGTGGTGCACTGCAGGACCACCTCGTCGTCCTGGGGGCAAAAAATGGGGTTCAGCACCCCAAAATGTCCCCAAAATATCCACCAGAACCCCAAAATATCCACCAGAATTCCAGAAAAATCCCAGAACCCTAAAATATCCCTCAGGACAACCAAAATTCCCCATTATGTCCCTGAGGGGTGGGGTGGCACTGCAGGACCACCTCGTCGTCCTGGGGGGGAAAAAGGGGGTTCAGCACCCCAAAATGAAACCCCAAAATTACTGCAGGACCACCTCATTAACCTGGGAGACAGACTGGGGGGGATCAGCACCCCAAAATATCCCCCAAATACCCCAAAATATCCCCAGGACCCCAAAATATCCCCAGAACCCCAAAATTTCCCCCCAAAACCCCCAAAATATCCCCCCAAAAATGCAGAATCCCAAAATAACCCCCCAAAACACCCCAGGACCCCCGAATATCCCCCAGAACCCCAAAATCAGGACCCCTTGGGTACCCCCAAACCCCTTTTTGGGGGGGGGCAGGACCCCTTGGGTACCCCCAGACCCTCTTTAGGGGGGGTCAGCACCCCCCTTCCCCCCGCCCCAAGGAGTTGGGCTCCCCTTCCCCCCCCCACCTGCTCCCATCACTCGGGGCCCCCCCAAATTGGGGGTGGGGGAGGGGCGGATTCCACCCGCGGGCCGGGGATGCCATGGGGGGGGAGGCGGAGGGCTCCGTGACTCAGTTTCCCCGTCCCCAAAAATCCCCCAAAAATCTGCTGAGCTCAGCGTTTCCCCCCCCCCTACCACACCAAGGTCACCCCTTTGCCCCCCTCCCCCCCAGCCTCATTTTGAGGCCAAACTGGGAGAAACTGGGACAGAGCAACTGGGACGCCCCCCCCCCCCTTCCCCCCCTCCCTCCCCGACCCCCTTGGGGGGGATCTGGTGTCGCCCCTCCCCCCACAGCAGCTGCTCCCCCCCCCCCCGTGTTGCTTTTTTGGGAGCCCGGGACAGGTGGGGGGAGGGGTGGGGTGACCCCCCCCTCCTTCCCAGGGCTCCTCCCAGTTCATCCCAGTTCATCCCAGTATCCCCAGTCCCCCCCAGTATCTCCCAGTATCCCCAGTTTATCCCAGTATCTCCCAGTATCCCCAGTTTCCCTCCCCAGTATCTCCCAGTATCCCCAGTTCATCCCAGTATCTCCCAGTATCCCCAGTTTCCCTCCCCAGTATCTCCCAGTATCCCCAGTTCATCCCAGTATCTCCCAGTATCCCCAGTTTCCCTCCCCAGTATCTCCCAGTATCCCCAGTTTATCCCAGTATCTCCCAGTATCCCCAGTTTCCCTCCCCAGTATCTCCCAGTATCCCCAGTTTATCCCAGTATCTCCCAGTATCCCCAGTTTCCCTCCCCAGTATCTCCCAGTATCCCCAGTTTCACTCCCCAGTCTTCCCAATAGCTCCCAGTATTCCCAGTCTCCCTCCGAGTTCATCCCAGTATCTCCCAGTCCCCCCAGTTTCCTCTCCCAGTCTCCCCAGTATCTTCTCTCAGTATCTCCCAGTTTCCTCTCCCAGTATCTCCCAGTTTCCCCTCCCAACTCTCCCAGTACCCCCAGCTCTGCTCCCCAAATCCCCCAAGTTTCCTCTCCCAGTATCCCGTCCCAGTACCCCCAGTCCTTCTCTCCCACTTCTCCCAGTTTTTCCCACTTCTCCCAGTTTCTCACCCAGTATCTCCCAGTATCCCGTCCCAGTTCTCCCAGTTTCCACCTCAATTCCTCCAGTTCCTCCCCAGTACCTCCCAATTTCCCCCCCCAGTATTCCCACCAGCCCCTCCAGTACCGCCCTTCCAATCCCCCCAGTTTCCTCCCAGTATCTCCCAGTCTCCCTTCCAATTTCTCCCACATTCCTCCCAGCATTCCTCCAAAATCTCTCCCAGTTTCCCCTCCTGATCCCCTCCAGTTTCCTCCCAGTATCCCCTCCAATTTCTCCCAGTTCCCTCCCAGTTTGCTCCCAGTATTCCCCGCCAATTTCTCCCAGTTTCCCCTCAGTATCCCCCCGATTTCTCCCAGTTCCCTCCCAGTTTCCTCCCGGTATCCCCCCCAGTTTCTCCCAATTTCCCTCCCAGTATCCCTCCCAATTTTTCCCAGTTTCTCCCAATTTCCCTCCCAGTAACCCCCCACCCAATTTCTCCCAGTTTCCCTCTCAGTTTTCTCCCAATTTCTCCCAGTATCTCCCACTTTCCCCAGCTTCTCACCGTCCGCAGGAACTGCACATCGTCCTCTCCTTCCCCCTCAGCCATCGCCGCGGGGGTTTTGGGGGTCCCGGGTGATTTTTTTGGGGTCCCGGGCGCGGTTCAGGGGGTCCCGGGTGGTCTCTGGGGGTCCCGTCCCCCCCCCCGCGGGTGTCACCGATCGTGTCCCCCCCGGTGTCGCGAGGGCTGGCGGTGACACCTGCGGCCCCTCCCCCACCCGTGACGTGAGGGGGGAGGGTCCGGGAGGCGGAGGGAAACTGAGGCACGGAATCCCCTCATGTCACCTGCAGGGGGAAACTGAGGCACGGAATCCCCTCCTTTGTCACCTACAGGGGTCAACTGAGGCACGGACCCCTCCCCATGTCACTCGGAGAGGGAAACTGAGGCACGGAATCCCCTCCCTTTGTCACCTGCAGGGGGAAACTGAGGCACGGACCCCTCCCCATGTCACTCGGAGAGGGAAACTGAGGCACGGAATCCCCTCATGTCACCCGGAGGGGGAAACTGAGGCACGGAATCCCCTCATGTCACCTGCAGGGGGAAACTGAGGCACGGAATCCCCCCTCATGTCACCTGCAGGGGGAAACTGAGGCACGGAATCCCCTCATGTCACCTGCAGGGGGAAACTGAGGCACGGAATGCCCCCCTTTGTCACCCGGAGGGGGAAACTGAGGCACAGACCGTTCCAATCCTCCCCAACATTAGGAGGTGAGGCCTCTGACCCTCTAAGAGGAGGGGTCCCCACAGTTCAGCCCGGCACAGCCCGATCTTTTCGGAGGAGGGATTTTAGGAGTGATGCCACCGCCCAGACCCTCCTCGGGGTGGAATTTGAGGGCGGCTCACCGTGAAAATCCAGGCTGAGGAGATCTCAGAACATCATCCCCCAAAATTCTCCACAGGCTCTCCAGAGCTCCTTGGTGTGAAGACCCCAAACCCTTCACTGCAACCCTGAATCCCTCAGCATCCCCTGAGGTCCCTTAGTGACCCTCCAAAACCCCTCAGATGACCCAGCCCTCTCCTTTTCCCCCTCACGTTTCCCGCCCTTTTCTCCCCTCACAATTCCCTCTCTTTTCCCCTCACGATTTCTCCCCTTCTCCCCTCACGATTCCCACCCTTTTCCCTTCACACCCTTTTCCCTTTCGTACTCTTTTCCCCCTCACGTTCCGCCGCCATTTTCCCCTCACGTTTCCCCTCACATGTCCCCGCCCCTTTTCGCCCCTCAAGTTTCTCCCCTCACGTTTTCCGGCCCCTTTTCTCCCCTCACGTTTCC